>NC_086445.1:640921154-641173654 GCF_028390025.1 Pseudophryne corroboree | reverse complement strand
CCTATCTAAATGTGATTACTATGAAGCTCACATGACTATTCACATGTGAGGACAAAACCGAGATAAAGCTGCAAAGCTGATTTTCCTCGCTAAATGTTCATCGTCTGCGGATCCAGTCTGTCAGTCCCTCCATTGGTTAGCTTTATTCTACCATATTCAATATAAAATACTTTTACTTACATGCAAGGCTATGAACCAAACTGCACCAACATGCGTCTCTTCACTCATTTAAAAATATCTCCCTATCCGATCTGCATCTCTCATTCACACGCATTACTTGCACCCACTCAAAATTACAGGACTTTATTTGGACTGCACCCACTCTGTGGAATCCCTTCCATGCACAATATGACTCACCTCTAGTCTCCAAACCTTCAAACATTATGAATCCCCTCTGTACAGTCCACACATAACCTCACATATTTTGTCTTTCTTTACTTTCACACCCTCCTGACCCTTGGCCAACATTACTGGGTAACCATGCCATACAGCCCATTAAGAACCTTTGCAATCTGGTGGACCATTATGCAATAGGTAGCATCTATCCTTGTGTATGTATGCCTATTTCCCTATATATTGTAAGCTTGCGAGCAGGGCCTTCCTACCTCCATATCTGCCTGTTTTTACCCCGTTTTGTTCTATTACTGTTGTTCCAATTGTAAAGCACAACGGAATATGCTTCGCTATGTAAGAAAATGTTAATAAATAAATACTAATAATAATAATACAAAAATTATAGCTGTTAAATTGCCTAAGATGGAGTTCTATTTAAGATGGGATGTTGCCCATGGCAACCAATCATATTCTACTTCTCTTTTATCTAGCACCTTCTAGAAGATAATACCTGGAATCTGATTGGTTGCTATGGGCAACATCCCATCTTAAATAGAATTCCCATCTTAGTAAATTTACCCCTTTGAGATAATTAGGTGATAATTTAATCAATTATGAAACACATATATTCATTGCCTTAAGGGCAAATGAATGAAAGCCTACATAATATCGTTTTTATTCCATGGACACTGATAATTTAAAGAGTCCGAATAGGAAGTACTAGATCACAAATCAAAATTATTTTCCTCTATTAGCAAAATAGGTAATTTCAATACCAACATCTTGTACCTGTGCAAACGTTTATGTGTTGGGCTTTATGGGCCTCATTTAGTAGTGATCGCTTGTACAATCACCTGCGCAATCTCCCAATTATAGGGAGACTGCACAGGACCTGTTCTGAGCTTGTGCAGAACGGTTCCTGCGTTATCGCAGGCAGCTTTCCGTGCGTTCAGGGGTGGGAGCAGGGATGGCCAACATTGCCATGAACAGGTGCGTGTCACCCCCATTTTCTGGGAGTGGTGAGGCCAAAGCCTGCTTCTAAAGATGCAGATTTCTTGGCCTCGCAAGGCCCGCTGCGACGGTAAGCCTGAGTAAGCTGAGGCTTACTCAGCTGGCCATTTGCGGGGAACATCGGTCACGATGTTTAATCCCAGGCTGCGATAACAGTCACAGTGGTGGGATCACAAATACAGCAAGGAGGAGTTTAGCGCCTCGTACTGCGTTTGCATTGTTAGTGATCGCTGTATGCAGCTTTGCAAATGTGATCACTGGTGAATGTCCATAATTTTATGGAATTGGCCATATATGATCCTCAATAGGCATATAATACAGAAATCGATAACTCACTTCATTATTCACAAGGCAAAATAATACTCATTATTCTTGGTCCTTTCTGAGGAACAATCTGTATCCTTGATAAACTTACAGTAGGGGTTGACAGCTTTGAGAAATCGATATTCAGTAAATCTATCTTAAGGCTCATACACACTGGGCGATTTTGAGCTGAAAGCAGGTCACTTTTGGTGTGTTGAGCTGCTTTCAGCTCAAAACCGCCCAGTGTGTATGCCCAAACGATGAGCGGTGAGCGCTGATGCGCACTCCCATTTAATCGCTGGTATTACCAGTAGGTGAACGGCGGGGTGCTATGGAAAGCCGCTCACCCCCGCTGACATCGCTGGGCAGGGGGGGAAATAGCTCAGTGTGTATGCACTTTTCAGCCCAGCAATGTCAGCGATCATCGCTGTGCATACATGCTGGGCAAAAACGCCCAGTGTGTATGGACCTTTAGTGAAAACTAATTAAAGTAATATACCTTGTAAGGGGCAAACACAGAATAATTAAAGGATAAATAGTGGGGTTTCCAAGCTGAGTGAGCGAGGGGCTGCAAGTGCAGAAAGGGAGTGAGGGGCTGCGGGTACGCACCTTTGGCATGCCAGGTCCCGAAAAGGAGACTCTATAAGTTGGGAGGTATGTTATATAGTTGTGTATGTGATATATATATATATATATATAGAGAGAGAGAGAGAGAGAGAGAGAGAGAGAGTGTGTTAGCGGAGTTTGGCGCTCATTGACTGATATTTGGTATTGAGTGCCGGCCCCTGCTTCAATATTATACTGTATATTAATATATATTCAGCATATATATATATATATATATATATATATATGTGGCTCTTTGTGTGACTAGGCGCGCCCACCTGGGCGCACCTAGTCACTGTGAGTGTCTCCCTCAGGACGGGCACACGCGCTCGGGCGGTGATACTCCCCATTCACTTTAATAGAGAGCGTCTCCGTACATGCACCCGGACAGAGACGCTCTGCATGGGAAGCGGCTCGTGCACTCCCGGCGTGACTAGGCGGTCGGATCGCCTAGTCACGCCGGGAGTGCACATCTGCGACTAGGCAAGGTTAAAGAAGGCTCCCTCTGTATGTGTATTCACCATGCACTTGATTGATTATGGAAAGCAAAGTGGAGGAAATTTTTGGATATCGGGCTACTGTTTTCCCCCCAGGAGAATTGATCTCATTATCTGACATCGACGCAGACAGGATATTATTTAAGGATAAGCTGTCATCTGCAGTGGGGGTTGACTAGAATGAACAGCATTATTTGCACCTGTAAATGCGTAGCTGTCCTCAACAAGGCCTCTTTCGATTTGATTTTGCTGGTAGTGGAGGAGTCCACCCATGAGCTGACATTGGTAAGAGACTAAATCAAAGCTTATGAATCTGAATGTTTGGCACAATTAACAACTGATACTACCAATGATTGGGTCACTAAGCTACAAACTCAAGTGGATAAGTATCGTGCTGACTTGATACATTTTAAAACCAATAAGTATGCAGCAGTCACTCGCGAGTATGAAGAGAATTACGTGTATTTTTGATCTGATAACCAGCGCCCCAGAGTGAGTGAGACATACATGAGCCAAATTTCAGAGGAAGCAAAGACGTTATCCTTTTGAAATGGATGTTTCTAGTAGTAACTCCCAAAGTGATTCAAGTGCAGCCACTTCAAGTCGGGCAACTTCTGCCGTTCAGATCCCTTTAGGGGTCAAAACCAGGGCACAAATAGACATCCTGGCAGAGAAAAAACCAGAAGGGAAGGACAATGCAAAATGGAGAGGAAAAATAATTTAAAAAGCACAAAACAATATTTAATCTATTCTCCAGCTCTTTATCTGAACCAGAGATTAGTGTGCTCCGACGTGGTTTAAGCTTTGTACCTACCAACACTCATCATAGTTTAGAGAGCGGGATCGATTTTGCTCGCTATAACAGGCAGTTATGCCTGAAGGAATTTTTTAACAAAAAAGATTCAGACGTTGACCAGTCTTTGACAGATGTTACTGTCTGCCCTATCAAGTCAAAATCTAATTTTGACCCTGTCTCCACCAACGCATCTGTCTGCACCTTTACTAGGACACTAACTAAACAAATTGATCTGCTGTCTCAGAAACCCAATAGGAGAGGGAGTAACTTGATGGTATTGGAACAGAAAGCATTAAAATATTTATAGTTGAAAACAGATATCACTATCCGCCCCACTGATAAAGGGGACGGGATAGCAGAGATGTAGCTAGGGTTTTTGGAGCCTAGGGCAAGATCAATAATGCCGCCGCCGCCCCCCCCCCCCCCCCCCCCCCAACAAAAAAAAAAAACGACAAAAGGAAAGTATGTGTACATGCCACCGGTATCACTGTATATAAAGATGTCAGGGTGTGTATGTATAGATGTAGGTGCAGTGGTCGAAGTTGAATTTTTGAAGGGGGAATGAAAAAGTGTAGATAGCAATTATGCGCGTGCCGGAAAAGGGGGCATGGTCACTCAAAAGGGGCATGTCTTCAGTGTAGTAGCACATGGCATGAGCCGAAATTCACATTACCCCACACGGTATGAGCCGAAATTCACATTATAGCACATGGTATGAGCCGAAATTCACATTATAGCACACGGTATGAGCCGAAATTCACATTACCCCACACGGTATGAGCCGAAATTCACATTACCCCACACGGTATGAGCCGAAATTCACATTATAGCACACAGTATGAGCCGAAATTCACATTATAGCACACGGTATGAGTCGAAATTCACATTATAGCACACGGTATGATCCGGAATTCACATTATATCACACAGTATGAGCCGAAATTCACAATATAGCACACGGTATGAGCCAAAATTCACATTATAGAGTGAGGGGATCCTACCCCCTTAATTAACAAGGCCTGTGGGGCACTGTGGTGAGGGGAGCCTACCCCCTTAATTAACTAATCCTGCGGGGCACTGTGGTGAGGGGAGCCTACCCTCTTAATTGACTAATTGCAGAGTTTAGCAGTGGAAGGGTTGCAGTGGTTTCTCACCCTAAGCTGCGGCGCTTCTGCCACCTCCGACACGCCACATCTTCGGCGCCACCTGGGATGCAGAGCACCGCACCGGGGATGCACCCTTTTCAGTGTGGTCTGCTGCGCTGCGAAGGGGTTCTTCTCTCCAGCTGCAGGATCCCGATGTGCGCTGTCCTCCCCGCTGTTACTGCCACGGTAAGCATTAGTATCGTTTACCGCAGAGGCCATTTACTGAGGCATATGTATTAAACCTCGGGCACTGAGATGCCCTTCTCACTGTACAGCTGTGTGGCCGAGCCGGGCGGGAAGACAGCCAGCAGCAGCATGCCGGATATCAGCAGCCGAGGGTGCAGGCTGATCATACTTGAGGCAGCTGGATATTCAACAGTGCTGAGAGCCTCCGGAGCCCGTACCCCCCGGAGCTGCAGTACACCGGCAGAGGACACCAATCCCCTGAACCCTGCGTAGCCCAAAGCCGGAGATCGGCAGCATGAATGCGGAAGCAGAAGCCACTTGTTGCCGGTCAACATGCTGCCGATCTCCGGCTTTGGGCTCCGCACGTGCCTTACAGCCTTACAGCTGCTGATATCCGGCATGCTGCCCCTGCTGCTGGCTTTCCACCCGCCCAGCTCGGCCACCCAACTGGATGGTGAGTGAGAAGGGCATCTCAGTGCCCGTGGTTTAATACATATCCCTCTTCGGTAAATGGCCGTTAGTACATCCCGCCCACACACACAGACTGCCTCACCCTCCTACTTACACACACACACACACACACACACACTGTAGATTACACACACACAGACTGGCCACCCCAAAACCCCACACACACCCACTCAGACTACACACACATTCTCATACTTTCCCCTCCCCCACACACACTGGACTGTAAAAAGTGACACACACTCAGTGTCCCACACACACACAATTAACACACACGCACACTGTCCCGCACCCTCCCTCCCTCCCGACAGTAAAATTTAAACTGTGGCGGCCTACTCACCTGCACCTCCAGGCCGCGCACCTCCGAGGTCGTGCATGCGCGCACGCGTACCTCCGAGATCGCGCACGCGTTATGTAGACTGTGCAGGGGGGGAGGGGGGTTAGGGGGAGGCTCCTGGCTGCCGCTACCTGTACAGTGTGACAGGCACAGCAGCCAGAGCCAGGGAGACAGGGAGAGCGCCGCAGGTAGCGCCAGCGGAAACCCTGTCGCATGGGGCGAGCAGGTCGTGCAGGTGCCGGTGGCGCCCTCCTCTGCTGGGACTGCCACGGCGCCCAGGGCACGTGCCCTGCTCGCCCCGTGCTAGATACGCCTCTGCGGGATAGTGATACAGGTTGAGTATCCCATATCCAAATATTCCGAAATACGGAATATTCCGAAATACGGACTTTTTTTGAGTGAGAGTGAGATAGTGAAACCTTTGTTTTTTGATGGCTCAATGTACACAAACTTTGTTTAATACACAAATGTATTAAAAATATTGTATTAAATGACCTTCAGGCTGTGTGTATAAGGTGTATAAGAAACATAAATGAATTGTGTGAATGCACACACAATTTGTTTTATGCACAAAGTTATAAAAAATACCTCTGGTCCCAAGCATTTTGGATAAGGAATACTCAACCTGTACAGGATTTACATGATTATTTGGCTGAAGCATACCATCAGTTATCAGATGGAATGGTATATTTAAAACTGACACATGATCCCATGGAAATGTATACCCAGGAGTTAATGAATCTGTTGGCGGAGGCTGTTGCCCAAGGACACATTGATACAGAAACTATGAATCTGTTAATTGTAAGCATTTTTTTACACCATCCCTAAATTGCACAAGAACCAGTCTAAGCCACCGGGATGCCCAATTATAGCGGCACGTGACGTGAAATTGAGAAACATTCCCCAAAATTTACAAGATTATTGGTTATGTACGGCTGACGTGGTCAGTCTGTACACTAATATCTCGCATAACAGGGCTATAGCAGCAGTAGAGAAATTAGATAGGGGTAATGATTTCTATAAGGGTCCTGATGTGCTTCTATTTCTCAGATTCATGGAGCTAGTTCTCAAATGAAATTACTTTTATTTAATAAGGAATATTTTGTATAGATACTGGGTTGTGTGATGGGATCGCCGGTAGCACAGGCATATGCAAATGCATTTATGTTTGGTATTTAGCAAAGCCTTTTCTATGACAACAAAAATTACATTAGGAATATTAATTTCTTCCACGTTACATAGACGTGTTTCTTCTATGGGGGGCACTAAACAATGCTTTGTGGGGGAAGCTGTCGGGGAGGAGGTTAGGTATAGGCTGCGTCCCAGGTGGTTAGGGTTAGGCTCCGTCCCAGGGGGGTTAGGGTTACGCTGCAGGGATGGGGGAGTTAGGGTTAAGCACCCCCCCTCTGAGGGTTAGGGTTAAGCTACAGGATGGTAGGGTTAGGTTTAGGCAGCAGGGATGGGGGGTTAGGTTTAGGCACCTCTGGGGGGTGGTTAGGGTTAGGCACTAAGGGGGAGGTTAGGGTTAGGCTGCGGGTAGGGAGAGTTAGGGTTAGGAGGGTGGAGGGAGGATTGAACACCCTTTACTCACCCCTGCTGGTCTTTTGAATTCTGGGATCCCAGCATCAGTATTTCGCACGCCAGGATACCATACGCCGGGTTCTCATACTGATCCCCTTTGTGGACATGATGGCAGATATCAACACTCAGGTTGCTAATATTAAGTTTTAATTTGAAATTCACAAGTATGAAATAAACTTTTTGGATGCATTGGTACGTAGGAATGAGTCAGGCTTAACTACCTTGTTATATTGTAAACCAACTGACTGTAACAACCTCTTATTGGCTTCTAGCCATCACCCTGAGCCCCTTAAAAGGGGATTTCCTTTCTCACAGTACCTACGGGTACATCGCATATGCAGCAATGAGTCCTTACAAATGGACGAAATGACCGTTAAATTATTGGATAGAGGTTATTCCCATCAATTACTCTTAGAGGCTAGAAACAGAGCATTGTCTGAACCAAAAGTGAGGGCTGTTAATGATTCAGCAACAAATAAAATGGATACTTCAATAATTTATGTGAATCAGTACATATAGTAATGTATTAGTGTCTAAAGCCAAAAACATCTAGCCTATTATTCAATCTGACCACAATGTCTAAAAAGCGTATATCACCTTGTTACAAAAGGGGATGCAACATTAGGGATATGGTTGTGCATAGCGATGTCATTGATTTTGTGTCCAGTATGCCCAAACATTTCCTGACTAAAAAACTTGTTTGCATAGTCCAGGCCTGGCCAACCTGTGGCTCTCCAGCTGTTGTTAAACTACACATCCCAGCATGCTCTGCCATAGTTTTGGCATTTCCCGACAGTTGGAGAGCAACTCCTGGAATAGTCTATCCTCCCGATGGTATAAGATGATGGAGGGGAGAAGGAGGGGTTTATATATATATATATATATATATATATATATATATATACATGTACAGTATATATATATATATAAATATATATGTGTATGTGTATGTATATATATATTAGAGATGAGCGGGTTCGGTTCTCCGAGATCCGAACCCCACCGAACTTCACCTATTTTACACGGTTCCGAGGCAGCCTCGGATCTTCCCGCCTTGCTCGGTTAACCAGAACGCGCCCGAACGTCATCATCCCACTGTCGGATTCTCACGAGATTCATATTCTATATAAGGAGCCGTGCGTCGCCGCCATTTTCACTCGTGCTTTGGGGATTGAACGGAGAGGACGTGGCTGCGTTCTCTCCCTGAAAAACTCCGTAATCTGTGCTCAGTGTGCCGAAAATATCTGTGCTCAGTGTGCTGCAAATAATCTGTGCTCAGTGTGCTGAAAATATCTACGTTCTCTGCCTGAAAACGCTCCATATCTGTGCTCAGAGTGCTGCAAATATCTGATCAGTGTGCTGCATTGTGGGGACTGGGGCCCACCAGTATATAATATATACTTTTCTATAGCTTCTATACTGCTTGTCAGGACACACATGGGTCACAGTTACACAGCTCTGTACTGATATATACAATAATAGATATACTTTTCTATAGCTTCTATACTGCTGGTCAGGACACGTGTCACAGTTACACCGCTCTGTACTGATATATACAGTAATATATATACTTTTCTATAGCTTCTATACTGCTTGTCAGGACACATGGTCACAGATACACCGCTCTGTACTGATATATACAATAATATATATACTTTTCTATAGCCTCTATACTGCTTGTCAGGACACATGGTCACAGTTACACTGCTCTGTACTGATATACAGTAATATATATACTTTTCTATAGCTTCTATACTGCTTGTCAGGACACATGTGTCACAGTTACACTGCTCTGTACTGATATATACAATAATATAAATACTTTTCTATAGCTTCTATACTGCTTGTCAGGACACACATGGGTCACAGTTACACCGCTCTGTACTGATATATACAATAATATATATACTTTTCTATAGCTTCTATACTGCTTGTCAGGACACATGGTCACAGTTACACCGCTCTGTACTGATATATACAATAATATATATACTTTTCTATAGCTTCTATACTGCTTGTCAGGACACATGGGTCACAGTTACACTGCTCTGTACTGATATATAAATTAATATATATACTTTTCTATAGCTTCTATACTGCTTGTCAGGACACATGGTCACAGTTACACTGCTCTGTACTGATATATAAATTAATATATATACTTTTCTATAGCTTCTATACTGCTTGTCAGGACACATGGGTCACAGTTACACTGCTCTGTACTGATATATAAATTAATATATATACTTTTCTATAGCTTCTATACTGCTTGTCAGGACACATGGGTCACAGTTACACTGCTCTGTACTGATACATACAATAATATATATACTTTTCTATAGCTTCTATACTGCTTGTCAGGACACATGTGTCACAGTTACACTGCTCTGTACTGATATATACAATAATATATATACTTTTCTATAGCTTCTATACTGCTGGTCAGGACACATGTGTCACAGTTACACCGCTCTGTACTGATATATACAGTAATATATATACTTTTCTATAGCTTCTATACTGCTTGTCAGGACACATGTGTCACAGTTACAATGCTCTGTACTGATATATACAATAATATATATACTTTTCTATAGCTTCTATACTGCTGGTCAGGACACATGTGTCACAGTTACACCGCTCTGTACTGATATATACAGTAATATATATACTTTTCTATAGCTTCTATACTGCTTGTCAGGAGACATGGTCACAGATACACAGCTCTGTACTGATATATACAATAATATATATACTTTTCTATAGCTTCTATACTGCTTGTCAGGACACATGGTCACAGTTACACCGCTCTGTACTGATATATACAATAATATATATATACTTTTCTTATTTTCTATAGCTTCTATTCTGCTTGTCAGGACACATGGTCACAGTTACACTGCTCTGTACTGATGCATACAATAATATATATACTTTTCTATAGCTTCTATACTGCTTGTCAGGACACATGGTCACAGTTACACCGCTCTGTACTGATATATACAATAATATATATACTTTTCTTATTTTCTATAGCTTCTATACTGCTTGTCAGGACACATGGTCACAGTTACACTGCTCTGTACTGATATACAGTAATATATATACTTTTCTATAGCTTCTATACTCTGTCAGGACACATGGTCACAGATACACCTCTCTGTACTGATATACAGTAATATATATACTTTTCTATAGCTTCTATACTGCTTGTCAGGACACATGGGTCACAGTTACACCGCTCTGTACTGATATATACAATAATATATATACTTTTCTTATTTTCTATAGCTTCTATTCTGCTTGTCAGGACACATGGTCACAGTTACACTGCTCTGTACTGATATATACAATAATATATATACTTTTCTATAGCTTCTATACTGCTTGTCAGGACACACATGGGTCACAGTTACACCGCTCTATACTGATATATACAATAATATATATACTTTTCTATAGCTTCTATACTGCTTGTCAGGACACATGTGTCACAGTTACACTGCTCTGTACTGATATATACAATAATATATATACTTTTCTATAGCTTCTAGTATTACAGTGCAGCATTTTGGTGACTAACAGTATATAGTTATACAGTAGGCCATTGCTGTATCTTGCAGCTCTGTGTCACTGCAAGTATCCATTCCATATCTGTGCAGCATTTTTGTGAGCAGTATATATAGTATTACAGTGCAGCATTTTGGTGACTAACAGTATATAGTTGTACAGTAGGCCATTGCTGTATCTTGCAGCTCTGTGTCACTGCAAGTATCCATCCATTCCATTTTCTTCCAGTGATTTGGACCAATAATACCATTGATTAGAATGAATAATTCCAGTGATTTTGTCATTTTCTTCCAGTGATTTGGACCAATAATACCATTGATTAAAACGACTAATTCCAGTGATTTTGTCATTTTCTTCCAGTGATTTGGACCAACAATACCATTGATTAGAATGAATAATTCTAGTGATTTTGTCATTTTCTTCCAGTGATTTGGACCAATAATACCATTGATTAGAACGACTAATTCCAGTGATTTTGTCATTTTCTTCCAGTGATTTGGACCAATAATACCATTGATTAGAACGAATAATTCCAGTGATTTTGTCATTTTCTTCCAGTGATTTGGACCAATAATACCATTGATTAGAACGAATAATTCCAGTGATTTCGTCATTTTCTTCTAGTGATTTGGAGCAATAATACCATTGATTAGAACGAATAATTCCTGTGATATTGAGGTGTTTGTGTCGCTTAGCTTAGCCATCCAGCGACCACAGTGCACCTCTTTTTCTCTTTTCTTTGCATCATGTGCTGTTTGGGGCCAATTTTTTGAAGTGCCATCCCGTCTGACACTGCAGTGCCACTCCTAGATGGGCCAGGTGTTTGTGCCGCCCTCTTGGGTCGCTTTGCTTAGTCATCTAGCGACCTCGGTGCAAATTTTAGGACTAAAAATAGTATTGTGAGGTGTGAGGTGTTTAGAATAGACTGGAAATGAGTGAAATTTGTGGTTATTGAGGTTAATAATACTATAGGATCAAAATTACTCCCAATTCTATGATTTATGCTGTTTTTGAGGGTTTTTTGAAAAAAAACACCGGAATCCGACAAAAAGGGAGGTTTTGCCAAAACGCGTCCGAATCCAAAACATGGCAGCGGAACCGAATCCAAAACCAAAACACAAAACCCGAAAAATTTCTGGTGCACATCTCTAAATATATTTGTATATATATATATATATATATGTACTCACGTATCATAATAAACAACATGATTTTGGTTCATATATTGATCAAGGTGCGCAAGCATAAATATATGGTCCAATATATGAATCAAACCCCCATTGTTTATTATGGATTGTGAGTTTATTATGGTGTGTGCTGAGCTCTGTAGTATATACTGTATATAAATTGCCTTTATCTTGCGCCAATAAAATCAGCTGTACCTCTTAAGAAGATGCCATGTTAGTGGGACCCAACCAATAAATCATATAACACAGTACTTAGAGGGTGCTATATGTATTTCAATAAATATTTTGACATAAAGGTGTTTGCGTGTGAATTACTCTTCAACCTTATACCACCATATTCATTGGTATAGGAGAGAACACCTAAAATGATGGCCAGTGACCACACATTAACAGACTCATAATAATTGTATTATTATTCTTGATAATTTAATAAGATGAAATGAAAACAATGTATACATCGTTCAGAAACAAAGGTGTCATTGATAACACCACATAGGAAGAGATGATGATAACCTGCCTAACACCCATTGGGTTGTGAGCTCAAAAGTAGATGCTTCAGATCATAGTATTTAGATATGGTAGCCGAACCCTATGTGTTTTGTTCTTTAACTGGACTTCAGGGGTACAGTTCAAACAGTGAATGGAAAAAATCTTACATAAGAAGGTTTTCAAGGGCAGTGGATCATATACATTAGCGGGCAAATGCTTAGGTCTCAAAAGTAAATGTTCCTATAAACCCTCTAGAATTAAGACCTCTATCTTGATTAGAAGCCCAGTCGATGGAGGTAGAGGGTTACCAGACATATAAAAATATTACCATGCAACTCACTTAAGCCAGGCACTCACTTGGTTTTCTCAATCCTCTCATTTGCCTTGGATACAAATTGAACTCTCGCTGGTTAAAACTTCAACTTTGGTATCCCTTTTAACGCCAATCAAACCCACTCAGTAGGTGCAGGCTTATGCTCCTACTACAAAATTCACTTGTTCTCTGTGGTGTTTCTGCATTCGGCACTATAAGCTTTCCATATTCCCGTCTCACATCACCTCCATATGGGATAACCCAGATATTCCTCCTGATTCCTCCTTACACCCACACTCTTGGCTTCACTTGAATCCATGACCTAAATATGTTTTTGATTTTATTGAAGGTAATTCCTTCCTGGCACTCTTTAGATGCTCTAAGTGAAAAGTACGGAATCTCTAGTCCTGTATTTTATGAGTATTTGCAACTTTGCTCCTTTTTAAAAATGTTACCTAAGACCATGGTCTTTTGCCAACATACCCCCTTTGAAAGACTATGTATCTACTCCCCCATGCGTCAAGGTATTATTTCCATACTTTATGGTTTACTACGCTCTCTAAATTCAGTTGATATCCTTCCACATGAGATTAAATGGGAACAAAATTTAGGTCCTCCACCTGAGGAGGACTCATGGGAAATCATTAGACAAAATGTTGCTTAGTCTTCTATTTCTTCTCTAATTAAAGAGAATTCTTATAAAGTCTATATCAGATGGTATTTAGTTCCAACGAAATTAACAAAGATTTTCCCTGGGTCTTCCCCATTATGCTGGAGAGAATGTGGTCACAATGGAGATCTTAAGCACATTTGTCCCAAAATCCATCCTTTTTGGGAACAAATTGAAGTCCTTATTGGGTCTGACTATACTATCAGGATTGTTCAGCTTTAGATAACTTTTGCTTATACCATACTTCTGTTTTCTCTCATACTTTCTAGTTACTTCTATTTTTCTCTACAACAACCTATTTTTTTTTTATATCTTTTAGGTTAATGATGCTATTGGCAATGAATGGCCCTGGATTTACTTTGTCAGTCTCATCCTCCTTGGTTCTTTCTTTGTGCTCAACTTGGTGCTTGGTGTCCTGAGCGGGTATAACTTTTGACTTACTATACCACTGTAAAGATGATCGAAACAGAGTTTTGAAGATTCAGTGACTGTGGCAGTTCAATTCAAGTTGGATACAATTACATCTGCATTGCATGCACAGACCTAAATGTAGATATTAGTCATCATAAGGGCCCTACACACATAGCGATTACACTGAGCGATATGAGCGATCTCATTAATGAACAAGATATCGTTCATATCGCTCAGTGTGTAGGCACCAACGATAAACGATGCGCGGCCCCGTGCTCATTCATCATTGGTGCCAGCTAATTTATACATGCAAGTCAATATGGGCAATATCGTCCATATTAGCATGAAGCGCTATGGGGACAGGAGATGTCAGGGAGTGAAGAAACTTCACTCCCCCTGTCACCCCCACCCCGCTGTTGGGCACCTCGCCGGAAAATGACCAGTGTGTAGGGCCCATAAGTGTCCACATTGCCCTACACATACAGTTGGTTTCTTAGTCATCATCATTATCAGTGCGACTTTGCACCAGCCATATCCTTGGTGCAAGAGATCCATCTTAAATCAGATGGATCCCTGCGCATGTGCAAGTCATCATAGCCCAAAATTCCATCTAAACCCCATCAATAATTAGCCTACATGTGAATGGCTGCTATCCACCCAATTAGGCACATACAGAAGTACGGTAAGAGTTGTGACTGAGATGCTTAAACTGACCATAGATGTAAGATTTTAGCTATTAAGCATGCAAATTCCATATGTAAAGTAGGTTAACATTCAGCTGCATCATTACCATCAATCTTCAAGTTCTATTTTCATTCTTCCATGAAATGTCATTCTACTGTATTTATACATTCTCATTGTGGAATTTATGGTCAAATCATTTATATGGGACAATATAATGGATATCAGGTCAAAAGTAATATTATAGAGGGAATACCTTAAAGATTCTGCCAGAGAAAAGTATGAAATTCCATTTCAAAATATGGATTGAGGGGAATATTTTATAGAATAATTTAGAAGATTTTGCTGTATCATTAGTCAGACTTTTTTCATGTAGTATTTGTTGTAACTTTTATTACAATAAGGGGCATAGGTAATAGGGTCCAAGATCCCCGGAGGTGTGGGATGCCGGCCGATCTCTGATTTTTTTTTAAAGCAGCAATCATTTACAAAAGCATGGTTTTGCCTTGTAAATGATTGGCGCTTTAAAAAAAATCACGAGATCGGCCGGTATCCCGCACCTCCGGCAAACTCGGTCCGAGTTACATATTACATATTACATATGCCTCTAAATGTCTAAATTTTTTGCATTCTGTGTAATCTTTCTTCATTCTTGAATGGTTGGGTGTGTTTCTTTCACAGTGAGTTTACAAAAGAGCGTGAGAAAGCCAAATCTCGAGGTGCCTTTCAAAAGCTGCGGGAACAGCAGGCAATGGATGAGGATTTGCGTGGCTATTTGGACTGGATCACTCATGCAGAAGTTATGGATCCAGATATGGAACCAGGAGATGGTGAGAGTTGGTATATAAGCAATTAAAAGAACAAAGGCTCTGTTCCTGCCTTCATAGTTCTTATTTTCTTGCTTTTAGGGTTCTCACAGTTAGAGGAAGGTGGCTCTGAAACTGACAGTCTGTATGACATGGAGGGAATCAACAAATGTATTGCCTTTTTGTAAGTGAGCACCAACATTCAATAAATAAAACAATTAAACTGACATGTGCACAACATGTTAAATCTTTATTTTTATCCTGCCTATGTCTTTCTTTCTAGTCGTCAGTGGCGTCACTGGCACCGGCTGCTTCGCCGAAAGAGTCGTGCTCTTGTGAAATCCAGATTCTTCTACTGGCTTGTTATCATTGTTATCCTTTTCAACACTATTACTATTGCAACTGAGCACCACAATCAATCTGAAGCACTAACAAAAGCTCAAGGTAAGAATCATGTTTTTTTATCTGCTGGATTCATTATAAAATTTCTTCACACATCATTGGATACTGTTTCTTTCAGTCAACTTTAGAAAAAGTAAACTTTAACTTTGCAAGTTAACGTTTAAAGAAAGTTATAAATATAATAGCAATGTAAATAGAAATATCTACTTGGAAGAACTTTGCTGAACTAATAAAATACTGGAATGTGGAATTCCCATATGTAAAAGGTATTTTGTTTAAAATGTATTGCTTCCCTAAAGTCAAGCAATTATACACCCTTTGTTCAGCCAATGACTGCATTTCTGTAACCAAGAGGACAGCTACAATCTATTCTAATTATTAGTTGGCAGGCATGATGATGTAAATCTTACATGCATACAGATGTGTGTGGCCCGATGGAAGTAAAATCGAATAGTGGTTACCAATATTTCCTTACATTCTTCGATGACTACACAAGAATGACACACATATATGTCATCAAAGCCAAGAGTGAAGTAGTGAGCAAAATAACAGACCACAAAAGTCTGGTGGAGACTCAAACGGGTCAGAAGTTGAAGATTTGAGATCTGACATTGGCCGAAAATAAAAATGTAGCTATCTTCTTAAAGAAATATAATATTGAACATTTGTTAACCAAAATGGTGTTAGCAAGCATGTAAGCAGCACAATTGTGCATAGCATGTGGACCATGCTAAGTGATTCAGGGGCAGATGTATTAACATGGAGAAGGCATAAGGAAGTGATAAACCAGTGATATGTGCAAGGTGATAAAGGCAGTTAGGATCTGATTGGCTGGTGCCTTTGTCACCTTACACATATCAGTGGTTTATCACTTCCTTATGCCTTCTCCAGGTTAATACATCTGCCCCATAGTCCTAGAGAATTTTTGGGTGCAAAAGTAGGGTCTATGACAGTATATTTAATTGTGCACACATAGGGGTAAATTTACTAAAATTAGTATTTTTCCGAATGAGGTTAAAGTTCAAGTACGAATGACATCGAAAGTGTAAATTTGCAACTTTTTGAATTTATTACGACTAATTTACTAAGCTGTCGTATTCTGCATTTTCGTATTTACCGATGTCGATGTCATTCTTATTTTTTGGCAGTGTTTTACGGGAGTGAATTGTAAAACACTGCCGACTTTAACACAATGAATCTCGGCCGGATCTGTGAGATCCGTGCTGGGCTTCATTGTGCACCTTTCGTAAAAAATAAAACATTGTTAAAAAAAAAATGCGTGGGGTCCCCGCTCCTAAGCAAAACCAGCCTCGGGCTCTTTGCGCCGGTCCTGGTTGAAAAAATATGGGGAAAAAATGACAGGGGTTCCCCCATATTTAATCAACCAGCACCGGGCTCTGCGCCTGGTCCTGGTTCCAAAAATACGGGGGACAAAAAGCGTAGGGGTCCCCCGTATTTTTTAAATCAGCACCGAGCTCCACTAGCCAGGTACATAATGCCGCAGCCGGGGGACACTTTTATATTGGTCCCTGCGGCCCTGGCATTACATACCATAGTAACATAGTAACATAGTAACATAGTATCTGAGGTTGAAAAAAGACAATTGTCCATCGAGTTCAACCTATTTGTGGTCTCCTATGCATGATGATTTGACTAAAATTTCTGACTGATGCTGCTGTCAGCCGTTGCATTTTATCCCTATTTATAGTAACTATAATGCATGACTATGCACCATACCCCTGGATATCCTTATCCATTAGGAATTTATCTAACCCATTCTTAAAGGTGTTGACAGATTCCGCCATTACAACTCCCTCGGGCAGGGAATTCCAAACACGTATTGTCCTTACCGTGAAACCACCGTGCTACCTGACAGACACTACTGGAGCACACAGCCAATCAGGAGGGTGCCACGACGTGGCGCTCCCTGATTGGCTGAAGGAACCCTCTTAGACAGAAGTCAGGGGGGGTTCCTGGCAGTCGGGGAAAGGGGTCCCATGTGAAAACATGGGGCCCCTTTCAGTGCGTGGTCGGGTGTCCGTTTTTTTATTTTGCAAAGTACGAGGATTACAAAAAGAACAGAAGAGGACCGATCTACACTGGTTTATGTGAGTATAATTGTTCCCACAGGTACCCCATGGATTCTGAAAGGTTATATATATCAAGTATATATGCAGGCGCTGTGATGAGTGTGCTTTTCCTAGCAGCTGAATAAATAAGGGGTAGTCAAACCCTTTCAATAACAAGAGGAAGAAAAAAGATATACAGCGCTCATTGACAGTGTAATCTAAAAAGGTAAGTATTTAAAAAAGACTTAGACAATTAAAAAACATGCAATCTTAGATATAATGTGTCTCAATAATGACTTCAGGTGGACTAAATCTATTAATACTGACACCAACTGGTTCACAGTTCACTCGGAACTCCGTGTTCCATTGTGTGGGTTCTCCTGTGGATGTAATAGGCAATGGCAATGCCGGTAGGAGTCCTGTTTCACGGAGACAAAAGGAATGTAAGGTCCTGACTGTAGATGGTGGCGTAGTGATGGTGCTAGTTGTCAGGTGTCCACACAGGTCTCAACCTAACGCGTTTCACTGCTCCAGGCAGCTTTGTCAAAGGACTCCTACCGGCATTGCCATTGCCTATTACATCCACAGGAGAACCCACACAATGGAACACGGAGTTCCGAGTGAACTGTGAACCAGGACCCCAACAACTGTCGCCGTTGCCATACGGACTTGTACCTTACGGGAGCCTCTTTAAACGGAACACAGACTTGGTAACCACATCCAATTGGATGAATTATTATACATCTGGTCCGTTATTATGACTGTATATGTGCTGGTTTTAAAATATGTTGATGAGTGCTAAACTTACCAGTTGGTGTCAGTATTAATAGATTTATAAGTCCACCTGAAGTCATTATTGAGACACATTATATCTTAGATTGCATGTTTTTTAATTGTCTAAGTCTTTTTTAAAGAAAACTTATTATTAAATACTTACCTTTTTAGATTACACTGTGTCAATGAGCGCTGTATATCTTTTTTCTACCCCATGGATTCTACATGGAGAAGAGGACCGACCCTCGTGTGAACATAGGTAAGTATGTATGTTTGGAGGTGTGCATGTATGTAATAAACTTTTACTTTCAAGGTGTGTGTCTCCTGTTTTTATTGGGGTATTTTTTTTGTAGTAGTACTACAGGTACCAGCGGGCCTGGTTTTCCTCTGCATGCTGGTACTTGTGGTTCTCCAAGTACCAGCTTGTGGGGGAGGCTTGCTGGGACTTGTAGTACTGCTGCTAAAAACAATATTCACATTTTTACAAAAAGGCTATCAGCCCCCCATCCGCCGCCCTTGGATGGGGGGGACAGCCTCGGGCTTCACCCCTGGCCCTTGGGTGGCTGGAGGGGGGGCCTTGATTTAAGGGGTTCCCACTCCTCCAGGGTACCCCGGCCAGGGGTGACTAGTTGGGTATGTAATGCCAGAGCCGCAGGGACCAATATAAAAGTGTCCCCCGGCTGTGGCATTATGTACCTGGCTAGTGGAGCCCGGTGCTGGTTTCAAAAATACGGGGGACCCCTACGCTTTTTGTCCCCCATATTTTTGGAACCAGGACCAGGCGCAGAGCCCGGTGCTGGTTGATTAAATATGGCGGAACCCCTGTCATTTTTTTCCCCATATTTTTTCAACCAGGACCGGCTCAAAGAGCCCGAGGCTGGTTTTGCTTAGGAGGGGGGACTTCACGCATTTTTTTTCAGCAAATTTAACACTTTCCCACCCCTTCCCACTGATAAACATGCACGGATCTCATGGATCCGTGCATGCCTATCAGAACACGGTAAAAAAAAGCAGGTCTGTTTTTTTTTAGCATTTTTTTACGAATTGTATTGTTTCACGGCAGTGTTTGGCTATTGCCAGCAGTGTTTGTGATTTACACTTTTTAGTAAATTATCGAGTTCTACCAAATAACAGGCGTATTTGACCGATGGTGTATTCATTCGTAATTTTTTTCTTTGAGTTCCAAAAAAATATGAATGCCCTCATCACTGCCGTGATTTGAGTTTAGTAAATTCCCGAGATGACACTTTGAAGAAAAAACACCATCTCGGTCAAAATCGGGAGCTTAGTAAATTTCCACCATAGTTGTTGTAAAAGGAAAAACACTGCTAGAGGTGTGGTCTGGAAGCAAGCCAAATTCCAATCATGTCAGAGTGTTTGGATGCAGAGTATATGCAAACATTCCAAAATAAAAGAGATGTAGGCTGGATTCCAAGCCAATGGAGTGTATCATGCTTGGATACTGGCAAGAGAGTAAGGTATACAGAATGTGGGATACTACAAACAATAAGCTTTTAAAGTCCAGGGATGTTCTGCGAAACAGTGCCACCCAATGAGCTTCTGGAACAAGAATCAAAACACAAGTTTGTTTCACTGAATGCGTTGGGTGCGAAATCCCGGCAGTCAAGATCTCAACAGCCAGAATCAAGACAGATTGCGGTAAGTATTGTTACTAACCCTCCTCTCCTGTAACCTAACCTGCCCCTCCAACAGACTAACCATAACGTCCAACCCTGCAATCTAGCCCTAACCATACTCCTAGTGCCTAATTCTAACCCCAAGTCCAATACTTACCTTCAGGGGCCATCAAGATTGCAATCATCAGGATCCCGCTGTTGGCAGTCTGACTGTCGGAATATTGACTGCATCACCACCAACATTTGGAAGTATGTCTGCATTAGAGACTTCCATTGTGGATACCCAATTACAGAATAAGAGTTCTGTAAGAACAAAGAAAGGAAAACCTACCATGAGATATTTATGAGGCGTTTGCAAGTATCGCTTTCTGTAAACCTCAAAATATCTAGGAGGCAAAGTGCAGCAGTGACTAGGATGAATGGAAATCAGCAATAGACAAAGAAATGGCATCTTTACATGACAACAATACATGATGTTAGAACAAGAATTGTAACACAAGCTTGTTATGCTGAATATACCAACCACTGGAGGCGTGTCTGCCAGATCCAATCACAGAGCGGGAGTTTTGTAAGAAATAATAAAGAAAACACCCTTAGGGGATATTATGAAGAGTTTGCAAATATCACTTTCTATGAACTCCAAATATCTAAAAAGCAAGCAATGAGTAGGAGGAATGGAAGTCAGCAATAGAAAAAGAAATTGCATCATTTGATAACAATACTGTGGTAAACAGAGCGAGTCACTGCAAGACAGTCAAGTTGGTCTTTTTTAAGAAGAATATAGGAAATACAGCGCTCAACCCCTCTAATGGTGTATAGCTAAAGGATGTTACAATAATTGCAAGATCGTTTTGTTGCTTAAATTGTAATTTCTTTACTTAAATTATCAAAACATGTGTAACATATTAAAACATTGGCCCTCATTCCGAGTTGTTCGCTCGTTGCCGATTTTCTCTATATTGCGATTAGTCGCTTACTGCGCATGCGCAATGTTCGCAGAGCGCATGCGCTTAGTTATTTTACTCAACAGTTAGGTATTTTACTCACGGTATTACAAGGATTTTTCTTCGTTCTGGTGATCGGAGTGTGATTGACAGGAAGTGGGTGTTTCTGGGCAGAAACTGGCCGTTTTATAGGTGTGTGTGAAAAAACGCTGCCGTTTCTGGGAAAAACGCAGGAGTGGCTGGAGAAACGGGGGAGTGTCTGGGCGAACGCTGGGTGTGTTTGTGACGTCAAACCAGGAACGAAACTGACTGAACTGATCGCAGTGGCAGAGTAAGTGTCGAGCTACTTAGAAACTGCTAAGAAATTTCTATTTGCAATTTTGAGAATCTTTCGTTCGCAATTCTGCTAAGCTAAGATTCACTCCCAGTAGGCGGCGGCTTAGCGTGTGCAATGCTGCTAAAAGCAGCTAGCGAGCGAACAACTCGGAATGAGGGCCATTGTCTGTAGATTCCTGATACAAAATGTCTTTCTCATAGTCCTGTAAATAGTGAATACTGAAGGATTTTGCCCAGTACTCAATAAGGTCCCTTGTGCACTGTTTTTATGGTGCACATAAGGATATTCCCTTTATTTCCAGAGTTGTCCAAACTTTTAAATGAAACTAAAACACAAAAAATGAAAAAACTACCAAAGAAAAAGAAAAAGGAGAGATTGCTCTCAAACTGTCAAATTCCGTACAGATTGCGGCGTCCCGCTGGTCTGTACAATCTACAATGCGCACTGGGGTTCCACAAAAAAGTTTTAACAGGGTTCTTCACAGCAACAGACTGATGCAGTGGGAGTTGAGGTAAAGAACATTAAGGGGGGCTCCGGACTGGACCTCTTGCCCTTGACTCCAGCCTCCAGCAATGTGTCTGTGTACGGACACTCACTAGAAGCAGGTCGGTCTCGGGAGCGGGTCCTCCCTTGCGGGGAGGGGGGTCGGCGGGTACGGTGCTGGCCGGTGGATGCGGCGTTCAGCGATATCCATGGCAGCAAAAACCCGGCGGCCGGGTCTTAGTACATATGAAAATGCGATGAAACCCCCGAAAACGGTGGTTTTACCACATTTTCCCTTTAGTACATTCTGCCCTGAGAAGACCTCCTTAAATCTAAAGATAAAAATGACACATCAGAAATTAATGAGATCATCATTCCCTTTAACGATCCAGAGAAACAGATACATAACGATTTGAACAAGCATTGGAACATCCTGACAATGGACACGGTAATCTGAACAAAATTCTACCCCCAAAGCTAAATATAATCTTTGAGAAAGCAAAGAATGTAAAGAACAATTTAGCACTTAGTATGCTCACACAAGAACGGACTAGAGAAAAGGGCCTATGGGATAATCAAAGAAAAACCCCAAATTACTAAAAACATTCTCTGTTTTAAGGACAAGAAGTAGTGCGGTGACTCTGCTTAAATCTGTGTGGCCTAACAGTCACTTTAATTTCTGCTGTCAACCTACTGGGATCACTTCACAGTTTGACCAATAGGTCATATCAATAGTAATTCATGTGATCGACTTACCTTTTAGAAATATACTATGATTGAGACAATTACAACTTGGTATATGGCTGTGTTTTTATACAGTGTTTACTAACTTATGCAACCTATTAGCATACTGTATTCCTGTGCTCATTATAGAAAAGGTCAGAAAAAAATTGGCTCAGTGGCATTATGAATCAAAAATAGCAGTGGACATGATTACAAAGAAATAATACATGTAAATAATAGAAATAGGAATGTCCATTCATGCCTGGTTTATACAGATGTACGCAGCAGTTAAGGGGTGATAAAAATGAAACTTTTTATGATAAAAAGGATGGTTTAGTAATAGGGGGATGGGGGGAAACTGCCTTCTCTATATAGCCAGCATCTGTTGTGTATAAGCAGAGGTCACTGGCATTCACTTGCAGTTCTCCACTATTTAGTCTAGTGTGATAAACACAATTATCTCTTCTCTCTCTCTCTCTCTCTCTCTCTCTCCCTATATATATATATATATATATATATATATATTCATCAATATAAGCCAAGTCACCAACATAGTAATTTGATGCACATAGCACAGCCGGAAGCAATTAAAATACAGCTAGTCGGGATCCCAGCGGTCACAATGCTGACGCCGGAATCCCGACTAGCTGTGAAATGACACCTATAGAGAGAGCATAGAACCTACGCGAGCCACCGCATCCGCAAGGGGCTTTCTAGCGCTTGCCACGATGCTGACATACTAGTGCCCGGGATACCGCTGTCAGTATGCTGATGGCCAGCATCCCGACCGTCGATAATTCATACTGAACCCAGCACAGCACATATCAATTCCATACAAGTAATTAATTTGATACCATACTTACCTACTTTTAAATTCTCCCAGGGAGAACAAGCAGGCGGGCTGTGATGGGGGCGGGGCTGGAGCTCTTGCCTCATTAGGCCCTACCCACTCAAATTGCGCAACTTTGAATAGGGTGCGGAGCCTAAATGATGTCATTAACATAGAAACGTGTCACTAGGCCCCATCCTTTCTGCACGGACCTGGATCCCTGCTACTGTTCTGCCCACTTCACTAGGAAGTGGACAGAATGCGGGAGGGATGCCCACTCTTCCAGGGGTGCAGGGGACTACTCCAAAAAATGGGAATCCCCCACAGGATCCAAGAGAGTAGGCCAGTTTCATTTGATATGCACAGCAAGATTCTCTAAAATTGCTATCTGATAACAGAGATATGTAATGCAGGACTTTGAACAAAAAAGGTGATATCTAATTGATTATGGCTACCAATCCTCCCATCTAAAATTATGGGAAATTGCGGAGGTGATATTCAATTGTATCTGTGTTTTGTGCTGATCGCGCCCATAGTGGTTGGGTTTAGCCGCGTAATGCAGATGAACCTGACCAAAGTCCTGGGCATGATTTATGGGTGCCCAAACGGGTCACTTTTCATTTATTTTAGCTCACCACCCCCAGGGGGTGCAAGCTCAAATGAAGGCGCCAGAAGCCATCATGTCCGAACGGAGCTACAATTGAATTGCTCCATTTGGGCGCCATCTAGTAGCTGCCAGTGGGATAACAATTGAATCTCGCCCAAAGTTTCAGTGTACAAAAAAAATAATTTAAATCACCAGTTGGAAGGCAGTTTGACTCATACAAGATCTGAATCTTTACTAATGTAACATAGCATCACAAAGGACTTTCGGGAAATGTGCCACAACCATGGGGTTAATTCAGATCTGATCGCTCTGCAGCAATTTTTGCAGTCCTTCATTCAGATAGTCGCTGCCTAGAGTGGGAGTGTATGTTCGCTGTGCAAGTGTGAGAACTGATTTTGTGCAGTCTCTGCACAGCCCAGGACTTACTCTGCCGCTGCAGTCATGTCAGCCTGTCCGGGACCGGATTTGACATCAAACACCCTCCCTTCAAACACTTGGTGCTGCCTGCACTTTTCCAGGCACTCCCTGAAAACCATCAGTTGCCACCCACAAACACTCTATGTCAATCTCCTTGCGAACGCCTGTGCAAATGGAACCTTCGCACAAACCCGTCGCTGACCGGTGATCTCCTTTGCAGCTGTCTGTCGCGCCTGCACATTGCAGTGCATACGCATACACAGTTTGGATCTGATTGCCCGCTGTGCGAAAACGCACAGCAGCAATCACATCTGAATTACCCTCCATGATGCCAAAGAATGTCAGTAAACTAGTTTGCACCTTATGAAGTTCTTTCCTTTATTTCCAGATATTGCAAATCAGGTGCTGCTTGCTCTGTTCACAATGGAGATGATACTGAAGATTTATGCCCTTGGTTTTCAGTCATATTTCATGTCACTTTTCAACCGCTTTGACTGCTTTGTGGTCTGCACGGGACTTCTAGAAGTAATGCTGGTGTCCAGCAACATCATGTCTCCACTTGGAATATCTGTTCTACGGTGTATACGACTACTTCGTATATTCAAAATTACACGGTAAGACTATGCAAAGGTAGAAATAAGATGACTGTATACAATATCTATTTACATAGCACAAACTGATGATCAAATGAAAAAGATGAGTTTATGCTAACCAGCTTTCTATAAACAAATGCTTTACTGCAGACACAGCAGAAGCAACTTGGTTGACATCATTATTGAGTAGATTAATAAACGAGATGGTTCATATCGCTCAGTGTAATTGGTAAGTGTGTAGGGCCTATAAGAATGAGAAACAATGAGAAAACATTTCTCTTAACCATCAAGTTTGAACACACTTGATGCAATGCCTATATTTTCCATGTCAGCATATTAATGAATGTCTGTGCAAATTGAAGAATGATGACATGTGCTCAAACAGTTAGTACCATGCAGTGCCGTTACTAGACATTATAGCGCTGTGTGCAAGAAACAGGCATCGGCGCCCCCACCCCCCCAATATTTAAAACAGGGCCAGCGCGTGGCAAAAATATAGGGGTGTGGCTTCATGGTGAAGGGGCGCAGCCACAAAATAATGCCAATTCATATTACGCTGCACAGAAGTCTCCATTATTCAAATTACGCCACACAGTAGTGCCACTTACACACATTACGCCAGGTAGAGCCCCATTTTACACATTACAGCAGGTAGAGTCCCTTTTTGCACATTATGGGGGTAATTCCAAGTTGATCGCAGCAGGATTTTTGATAGCAACTGGGTAAAACCATGTGCACTGCAGGGGAGGCAGATATAACATGTGCAGAAAGAGTCAGATTTGGGTGGGTTATATTGTTTCTGTACAGGGTAAATACTGGCTGCTTTATTTTTACACTGCAAATTAGATTGCAGATTGAACACACCACACCCAAATCTAACTCTCTCTGCACATGTTATATCTGCCTCCCCTGCAGTGCACATGGTTTTGCCCAGTTGCTATCAAAAATCCTGCTGCGATCAACTTGGAATTACCCCCCATGCCAGGTAGAGCCCTTTTATACACGTTACTACATGTACAGCCTCTTATACAGGTTACGCCAGGTACAGTCCCCTCCAATGCCTGCCAATACACTGCTCTGCCTACATGACACACAGAGCAGCCCACACGAAGGATGCCTCTCCCACTACGCAGCGCTGCCTGCTGTTAACTACACAGTGGCCAGTGCTGCACCGTTCACATACAGATGTAGCACTCTATATAAACATAGTATCTGCTAAGAACATAGTAATTTGTACATCTCTATATTTTAATTATATATACTTATGAGAATTGTATGTATTGTATGGCAGCCTGAACGCACCAGTAGGAGATACTATGGTACTGAGGAGGCTTTGTGGGATGCTTCCAGAGACCACGCGCAGAGTATGGGGGACCCATGCGACAGAGGTGGGAAAAAGGGGTGCCGTGCGGCCACTCTCAGTGGAATATATAAGTACCCCCAGCTGTTACAGAGACCAGACTTCAGCTCCCCTTGAGTGCGCTCACTTCCCTCTAGCTGCCTGCGCTGCTAGCAAGAGAGTTAAGCTGTAAACCGCAGCAGCAGCAGGAGATGTGGGGGATAGTGAATACAGAGCTGGGCGGCAGCATGTCCTTCAGGGAGAGGTCGGCGGCGCTGGTACCTGTGATAGCGCTGGGAAGCTGGTCCCCTGGGTGGCTGTCACAGCGGCATCTGCAAGAGAGACCAGTAGAAGCCGCTCAGGTAGCTGGTGAGGGGAGAGCTGAGCTGGAGCAGTGAGCAGAGCACCTGAAAGTGAAAGCAGTATTGAGAGACCAGCCAATCCTGGGCCAGCTCTAAGTGGTTAATTGGGGGAATGACAGCCTGAGACGGGGACTAAGCAGCGCTGCAGCAGGGAGGCGTTTCCGAGATTCTAAGTGTGATCTATGGCGGGCGGGCGGACAATGCTAGTGAGGCGCGTGTGGCCCTTCGGGTGTTGCCAGCGGTTCTGCGCCCACAGTGCATATGCGCTGTGTGCCAGGCACCGCTGGCATACACCTAGTTACGGCCCTGGTGCAGCCATCAAATCCCTTACAGTCACAAACTACATATATCTGCTCAGCCTCAATGCTGATCATTGTTTCACAAAGTACAAGGTAAGCTTCAAATAGATAGAATTCTCTAGCTTAGAATTATCTACCTTTCTAGGCAAGGGCAGATACAGTAGGTCAATGAACAGATTTTCTGACTGCAATGCAACAGGCAATGGGTTAAATCCTGGGTATGTCAGCATCTTGAAATGTAATAAAGGACAGTGTGACTGAATAACAAAGAGCTCTTAAGTTGAGTTCATGATTGTTAAATAGGTATTAGTGACAGAAGGGGTCAGGGTAGGAGACAGGGGCGGTCAGAAGATGATGGGCTTCAAAAAGGGGGGAAGCTGCAAGTGAAAGTAATTGAAACAGATAATTGATAAGTACTGCCAACAGCGCCCCTTACCCTGCAGCGCTATGTGCGGTGCCCCTTCCGCACACACCTAGTTACGGCCCTGGTACCATGAATGAGGTAACAGAAACATAGAATAGTCTGCCCTCTTGGCCCATCTAGTCTGCTTAATGTGTAAGTCTACAAAAACTTACACATTAGGGTTAACTTTTGTCAGCAGCTAATAAGTCTACCAGTATATTTTTGGATTGTGGGTAAAAAACAGAATACCCAGAGGAAACTCAGCAAAGAACGTGGAGAATATACAAACTCCACATAGGGAAAACTGTGGCTGGGCAGATATTCCTTTTGTATTGAAAACAATAACGCATAATGCGGGTCGGCATACTTTTAAAGCAACCTGTAATGTCCACACAAGACAAATGTGTGTGTTTAACTATGATTACAAGCCCATATGTGGAGCTAGACGCGCCCTTTGGGTAGAGTATGACACGCCCCCTTGATGGCGCATCCTACTGTAATCTCCTTGACAGAGTGGGACTGGTCCACAGGGGTACAGGGGTAAACCCAGTGGGCCCTACTGCCTGGAGGGGGGGGGGGGGGGGGCACGGCCCACCTCCTCCTCTAGGTAATGAGGTTCCAGACTGTGCACTTGAATTATACATTATGCATATGTTCCATTATAATGCACAGGACTATGGTGTATTTTCTATCATGCATTGCTGTTATTAATCTGCTACTTTATCATGCATGCAGTAGCAATATTGACTCTAAATATATCAAGGGCCCCAGCCCATGCAGTCTCCAATGGTTAGGTAAACCAATGTGGTGGCTGGCCACACCCCTATACAAGGGCCCCTACCATTGCATTTCCCCGGTAGGCCCTTCATGCCCCAGTCCGACACTGCTCCCTGATTCTAGTTTTCAAAAGTTACAGCTTTTTATTTAACGTTTATTTTTTACAGCTTTTATTTAACAGCTAATTATTTAGTCCAGTTAGGAAAACACACAGAGTCTGTGGTGTGCTGAATGGGGTTCAGTATGATTTACCGACGGTCACAATCCCGACAGCAATTGACCTACAGTCAAATACCGACATTCATTATGCTGACATGTTTGAAATGCCGACATAGTCAGAATACCGACATTTCACATGCTGTCATGTCAAAATACCAATTTAGAGTGTCTAGGCTCTCACTATTGAACTGCTCAGTATCTGCTTCAGTCTTCTGAAGTCACTGCCGACCTCTTCCACAACTAATGTAATTAAATTCAGTGAGCATTTATTGAGGACTGCACACCACTGGCTGCAGAATTCAGGTTTATTGTGGCCAATGGTTGAGATGTTAATCCTCTACTTCACTTCCCCTCTTCACTGTCATTCACTTCTGCCCCATCATGGATGCTCCACCTCACCACCCTGCCCAGTTCTCTCCCTCCTCTCCCTGTCACCTCACCGCTCCTCCACCAGTATCATACCGCACTCTGTCAGTGCCCCACTCCTGCAGTTTCCCTTCCTAGCCCAGGACCCAGCACCATCACTACACCCTCTATATTCCTTCAGCTCACCTCATTGCTACAAAAACACTGGTAATCTCATTTACATCAATACCTCAGACTCTCTCCCTCCTGTGACCTATGGCAGAGCCGTAACTAGGGGGGGCTAGGGGGGCATGTGACCCGGGCGCGGGACTGGATAGGGCGCTGGGATCCGTCTGCATCTGATACAGCAGGGAAGGAAGTGGAGTCACATGGGATTTGTAGTCATGTCTGTTGCTGGTTACACTTGGAGCTGTAACAGAGAGACTACAAATCCCATGAGGCATTTCACCCTGCAGAGAGATGGCCGCCGCTGGAGCTGCAGTAGTTGGCTATCCTGAGCAGCAAGCCACCCGCCCTGTGACATGCTGCTGAGCGTTCACCAGCCCCACGCAGCCCTACATTCAGCTCCGCTGCTGAGTCGCTGACACCAGCAGTGATTGATCGAAGCAGAGCAGCACCCTTCACCTCCGTCTGATTAGTGAGAGGACTGGAGAGGTAAAACACACAGGCACACACACTCCCTCACCCTGACTGGTGTTAACCCCTGCAGCTCATTTAAAGTAGTTAATTTAAGCTTTTATATATATATATATATATATTCCTCCAATAAGAACGGCACTCAGAGACTCTCATGATAAGTAAATTGTATTCAGATCAAGTCAGATCAAACGAACGTTTTCGAGGACACAGCCCCTTCCTCAGGACCACAGACAATGACCGTCATTGTCTGTGGTCCTGAGGAAGGTGCTGTGTCCCCGAAAATGTTCGTTTGATCTGACTTGATCTGAATACAATTTACTTATCCTGAGAGTCTCTGAGTGTCGTTCTTATTGGAGGAATATGACATTTTGCCGAACTGGACACCGGAGCATTTAACCTGTATTTGTGAGTGCCGGCTGAATAGGATCCTTTTATATATATATATATATATATATATATATATATATAGCCTAAATATGTCATGCTGAGACTATTTATTTATACCACTGAGACAGCTACAGATTTTATATATATATATATTTGTTTATTTATTTAAAATGTGTGCGTGTGTATGTATGTGTATATATATATATATATATATTTATGTAGTATATGTGTATATATATATGTGTGTATGTATATATATATATATACACTGTGTTTTACTGGGGTCTGCCTGTCTGAGGGTTATTCTGAAGCATATTCTCTCTCCCTCTCCTTTCTTCCATATCTCTCCACCTCTCCTCTGTTAATGAGGGGTATTGCTATGCTTGGTATTGAGAACAAAAGTTGCATTGGGTGACATAGTTTTGAATTTTGTCGGTCTTTTTTATTCTATTTTATTGTATTTTTATATCTTTTTTCTTATTATTTTATTTATTTATTCATTATTATTTATTATTTTTGGCATTTTTTTTTCCATTATAATTTTTTTTCAGGGGGGGGGGGGGGGGGGGGCTAAATTACTGCCTTGCCCCGGGTGCCGTAAATCCTAGTTTCGGCCCTGCCTATTGAATGCCAGTAACAAACTGGTCCTTACCTATGACCTCTTCATCTCCGATTCCCTGCATCTCCGAGCCATCACTGAGACCTGGATTACCCCCTCCAACACAATTTCTCCTGCTGCTCTCTCTGCGGGAGGACTCACATTCACACACACACACCCCAACCTGGGGCTTGCCATTGTGGTGGTGTTGGTGTCCTATTACTCTTCAGCTACACCTACCAACTTATACCTCCAGAACCATCCCTTACATTCTCTACATTTGAGGTCCATGCAATACGCCTCTACCAATCTGCTAATCTTCTAATTGCTTTTATTTACCATCCACCTGGCATTCCCTCCAAAGTCCTAGACAACTTTGCTTCCTGGCTTCCTCACTTCCTCTCTTATGACATTACCTGCATTATCCTAGGCGGTTTTAACATCCCAATCGTAATCCCCATTAAATCCCCTGCCTCGCAACTCCTTAACTTCACCTCTTCACTTGGTCTCTCCCAGTGTACCTCCTCGCCCTCACATGTGAATGAGAGCTCACTGGATCTGGTTTTCACTCACCGTTGTGACATCTCTGATTTCGCCAAATCCCCTTTTCCCCTCTCTTACCACCACCTGCTCTCTTTTAACTTATCTCTCTCTGCTTCCCCATCTCTACCTCCTAAGGCTACCATCACTAAGCGTAACATTGAGGCTCTTGACACCACATCCCTATCCTCCCTGTTTGACTCACTTCTCTCTCCTATACCCTCTATCATGCCCTGAACAAGCCACTTCTCTATACAATGCATCCCTTACTTCTGCTCTTGACTTCCTAGTTTCCATGCTGAGCACTACCTCACTTTCTGCCTGCTCTCTATTAAATGGGCATCTAAGCCACATGTTACCTGCTCTCTATTAGGTGGCAGCTAAGCCACTTATCAAATTTCTCGTTACACAGATAAGTCCATTTCATTGAGAAGGGGGGAATGAGTTGGTACAAGAAACATATATGAGGCCTTAAAAAGGTTGATTTCTAAGACTCTTGTGCCCAGTGTTCTTTACTGCACAGCAAAGATAACAATAACTGTCATAAAATAGCAGGTTAAATTTCACACAGTACCTCCTGAATATTATTTCCTAACAGTGGTATATCGTCCAATTTGTGTGTCTTTATAGTTACAATTTAATGCTATTTACTTCCCCTGCTAAAGTTCTATGATAGACAAATAGCAGTGCTAATGGGATGCACTTAATATACCGTCTGTCAGGATCCCGCCGTTCACAATACCGATGCCGGAATCCCGACAGGCGGGGATATGCTGGCAGTTGGAATCCCAACAGCAGCCTCGTATTGCCACTCGGGTGGTGGGTCCATGCCACCACCTGAGTAAGTATATAACCCGTGGCGAGCTTAGCTTGCCACTGGGCCTGACGCATGGCGAGTGCAGTGAGCAGCGAGTACTGGCTGCAAGGATTCAGGCTGTTGGGATGCCGCTGTCGGTATAGTGACAGCTGGCATCCTGTCAGCCGGTCATTCGTTGTATTCCATGCTGATTGGTGCAGTTACTTATATTCAGTAAATGTGATGCTTAGTACTCGTAATACACATTCTTAAAAAAAAAACAAGTTTTAAGGAGTTCAGATAGATACAACTGATTCTATACATGTCTTCCATCTGCAAACAATGCATACGTCAATGTGCTCCTTTTTACCCTTGTGTATCAATTTGTGTTTCAGATACTGGACTTCACTGAACAACCTGGTGGCTTCTCTGCTCAACTCTGTCCGCTCAATTGCATCTCTCCTCCTCCTGCTATTCCTCTTCATGATCATCTTTGCTTTACTTGGGATGCAGATGTTCGGTGGAAAGTTTGACTTTGAGGATTCAGAGATACGGAGAAGCACTTTTGACAATTTCCCGCAAGCACTAATCACTGTCTTTCAGGTGCACCATAACAAACATATATTTATTTACTAGGGAAATAGGGATATATAGTAGTAGTGATGGGAAGATTATATAAACATAAACAATGGACATTTTAAACACTTAGCTGGCTAATATTTTTTTAGTTTTTTTCCAAAATTAAATACATAATAGCTATTTAAACTGAATTAGTATAATTCTTATTAACAAATATGCAGATCTGTCAATAAAATTAACTAAATCAAGTTTACGTAGCTATTGTCTACATAACTGGATAGTAAGAGAATTTGACAATTTTGGGGACATATTTGGAAAATAATAGTTTTATAAGGTTTAACAACTTAACTGTGTTAAATATATATATATATATATATATATACAGTATATATATATATATATATATTTATTTGTAATGTTCAAATGACAATAACTTCACACTGCGACTCACACAGAGCTTATATTACTGACACAGCATCTACTGAGCATTATTGTAACACAGTGCCAATGCCTCTCCCTGAACACACACAATTTTTTTGCGTGTGTTTCTTTATTCATTTTTTTTACACTGCTGGAAGTCACTGCGCTTATATTATTGAAATGGTGGCACACACTAAAAAACCTTTGTGCACCAATAAAGGGTTACTGCTGCCTTGTGTTAATGTTAGGAGCTCTGGGCTGCACTCTAGGCAGTTACAGCACCAGTATGCACCAGCAAATGGTTAATGCTGCCCCTGTATTAGGAGCTCTGGGCTGCACTGTGGGCAGTTACAGCACTAGTGTGACTTACTGAGCACTAATAAAGGGTTAATCTAACGGTTAAAAAATAATGGCATTAAAAAAAAAAAATATTGCCCTTAGGAGGAGCTCTGGGCTGTGTCCTTTAGGCCCTAAAGCATAAATATTGCTGTAATGTCTTGGCAGTTTAGTGGATATGCTCTCTACTGTAATTGGGAAACCTATTCCCCACCATGGGAAGGACTTACAGTATGTTGAATCCAAAACACAGGGTATCTGACACCGGGAAGGTAATGAATTGCCTTGTTTTGTAATCTGAGCAAGGCGGGTAAACCTGAGATGTCGCTCGGATTCCGAGAAGTTTGGGTGGGCTTGGTTTCCTAGAAACCGAGCGAACACATCCCTATATAAATGCTTTTTACTGTGTATAATAACCGCATAAGTCAAAGGAGGTAATTCAGACCTGATTGCATGCTAGCTTTTTTTCGCTGAGCTGCGATCAGGTCAGAACTGCTCATGCATATGCACCACAATGCGCAGGCGCGCCGCTTGGATACAAAGCGGATCGTTGCTGTGCTATGGGTTTTACGAAGAATCCATTTGCACAGTGGATCGCAAGGAGATTGACAGAAAGAAGCCGTTTGTGGGTGTCAATTGACGGTTTTCTGGGAGTGGTTGGTAAAACGCAGGCGTGTCCATGTGTTTGCAGGGCGGGTGTCTGACGTCAATTCCGGTCCCGGACAGGCTGAAGTGATCGCAGCGGCTGAGTAAGTCTTGGGCTACTCAGAAACTGCAAAATAACGTTTTGTACCGCTCGGCTGCACATGCGTTCGCACACTTGCACAGCTAAAATACACTCCCCTGTAGGCGACGACTATCTGATCCCAGCGCTGCAAAAAACTAACACCATCCAGTGATTATGTCTCACCTGCGGCGTGTGTGATCTGGCAAATAAACCTTGCTCTTTTCTGGCTGTGAAGTAGCTCCAAGATTAGCCTTACAGCTCTTTTACTGCTACCACCATAGTGTCTTCAATCAGAGCTTGAGGGCAACAGTAGTCAGTCCTGCTAATCGCAGTTCTGGTCACAAACAGTATTCTCTGATCTGACACAATAATAAGTGGCATGAAGGGAGCATTGATGCATTTCGCACCTGCGTAGGTGCTTTATGTTTGATAACGCATCTAGACATGCCAAATGTTTTGCACCTGATGATGCTGCTGGTGTCACTAGCAGATGATTAAGGGCGCGGGATCTGGTCAGGATCCCGGCACTCAGAATCCCGACGCCAGAATCCCAACACTGTTCATAATGCCGATGCCTGCATCCCTACATGGATTGAAATACCAACCCCAGGATCCCGAACGCCGGAATCCTGATCGAGGTCTGCTACCACCCTGCACTTGTGAACCAATAGGGGGGGATTAGGTTTAGGCTGCAGCGGGAGGGTTAGGGTTAATCTGCGGGGAAGGGAGGGATAAGTGTAAGCTGCAGGGTGGGGGGTTAGGGGTAGGTTGTGGGGAGAGGGTTAGGGGGTTTCGGGATTAGGGATAGCCTACTGACCACCTTGCTGGTGGGATCCTGAGCATTGGGATGCCATTGTCGGTGTTTTGACTCTCGGCATCCCATGCGCTGGGATCCCATTACCATCCCAGGGGCAGTGCACCAGGTGAAGTGAGTGACAAGATTTATTACGTGTATTTTCCAAAAATATATGCCCCATATTGTCCAATGTATTGCCTTAGACTACCAGGGGTAAGGTACAGTAGCAGGGATCTTTGCCTTACCATGCATTGGTGGCTCTTGTGAGTAGTCTGAGATGCTGCTCGTCAGTCCTGCCTTCCTGGTAGTGCTTATCTGAGTGATCCTTTCCCCCAATCTTTGTGATTCTGCCTGTCTCCTCCTAGCTGATGTAGCTAAACTCTTCAGCCAGAATGATCAACTATTAGATAGATAGATAGATAGATAGATAGATAGATAGATAGATTTTGATTCATTTGAATTGATTCCAGATCGATTAAAATCTTATTGATGTTGGGCTTACAGGGCTAAAACACATATTCATTTATAAATGTCAGTAAATGTGTGTTTTAGCCCTGGAACACCAACTTAATTAAGGTCCATTTTAAATCGATCTGAAATTGATTAAAATCAACCTTTAGTAAGTATACCCCAATGTGTTGATGGGTACACTGCTGGTAGTGTATTGTGTTGAAATGCTGTTCAAGCGGACAACTTCATCATGAATGATAATGATTGCTCTTGGTGTTATAGTAAGCCAGCAGTTAATTGATCGATGGGTGTGGGGTGAAAGTTTAAAGTGTCAAATGCATAGCAAAATCTGTCTTAATAAATTATCTTTTGTAATTCAGTCCTGTTGCTTGATATAATTCTTGTGTTAGTTATATTCTTGCTGGTTGCTCTAGATTGTTATAACTTGGTGACTTTTTGCAATGATGCACTTTATATATATATATATATATATATATTATTATTATTATTATCCTTTATTTATATGGAGCCACAAGGGTTCAGCAGCGCCCAATTACAGAGTACATAAACTAATAAGGAAAACAGGAAAAGACAATATAGGACAAGGACAGGGTAAATAAACATAGCTACATCAGTAGATGACACTGACATAAATATCAGGTGGCAGAAGACTGCTGGATTTGGTGCAGTTGAAGACTATTAAAGTAAGAAAAAGGATAAGCACATGAAGGAAGATGGCCCTGCTCGTGAGAGCTTACATTCTAAAGGGGCGGGGTAGACAGACAGGGGTGACACAGACTGGGTACATAGAGAGCGTGGAACATAGGGTTAGGATGAAATTTGACTGGGCTTGGTGAAGAAGTGGGTCTTGAGAGCCCGTTTGAAGTTTTGTAGAGAGGTGGAGAGTCTGAGGGGGAGAGGTAGGGAATTCCATAGAAATGGAGCAGCACGTGAAAAATCTCGGAGGTAGGAATAGGAGGAAGTAATCAGTAGGCAGGTGAGTCGGCGAGCATTAGCAGAGCGAAGAGGACTGGTGGGAGTGTAAAGGAGTATAAGGTCAGAGATGTAAATGGGAGAGGAGAGGGTGAGGGCTTTATGAGTGTGAGAAGCATGAAATGGATTCTGAAAGGGAAGGGGAGCCAGTGAAGATCTTATAAGAGAGGAGAGGTGGACGTAGTGCATTTGGTGAGGAAAATGAGCCGGGCAGCAGCATTGAGGATAGATTAGAGTGGAGAGAGGTATTTGTCAGGGAGGCCAGCCAGGAGGAGATTACAGTAGTCCAGTCAGGAGATGACCAGTGAGTGGATAAGCGTCTTAGGGGGATATTTACTAAGCAGTGATAAGAGCGGAGAAGTGAGCCAGTGGAGATGTGCCCATGGCAACCAAGCAGCACTGAAGTAACATCTATAATTTGCAGACTATAAATTTATACAGAGCTGCTGATTGGTTGATGGGGCAACTTCTCCACTGGCTCACTTCTCCACTCTTATCACTGTTTAGTAAATGCAGTGGAGCAAGAAAACTCATATATGATTCCAGCACTGAATTTTGATGTGTCGACGTGTTTGGGAAAAGTATGGGTTTTGCTAGTTAGCGTATGGGTTCTGCTAGTTATGGATCTTGTTCAAGATGTATTGTAATTAACTATCAATAGAGCACATCACTTTGTGTTTGGGGACAGCAATCAGGGGGTCATTCCGAGTTTATCGCTCGCTAGCTACTTTTTGAAGCCATGCAAACGCATAGTCGCCCCCTACAGGGGAGTGTATTTTCACTTTGCAAGTATGCGAACGCTTGTGCAGCCGAGCGGGACGAAAACGTTTTTTGCAGTTTCTGAGTAGCTCTGGACTTACTCAGCCCTTGCGATCACTTCAGTCTTTTTGGTCCCGGAATTGACGTCAGACACCCGCCCTGCAAACGCCTGGACAAGCCTGCATTTTTCCAAACACACCCAGAAAATAGAAATATGGATTTGCACCTGGCGCTGTCACTCACCAAAGTGAATGCAGCTGAACTCTGAGGGATGATCCCAACCCCTCCAAAGAGAATGTGCAAACAGAATGAGACAGCGCTTCCCACTTTGGTTTTAAATTTTTTATATATATAAAAATTATCACAAAAATACAAATACAAACATAAAGATACCGGCCAGTATCACACTTATAAAATAATGATTAATATAGTTCAAATTTAAACATAAAATGTATATATCAACTGATTATAAATCTATCCTAAAGAGGCTTCCACTCAATTTGATATTATATCATATATTAATACTTGCATTAATATTGTACTAATAATAAAGCATGCACAGAAATGCCCTAACAATATAATGAGGAGGAATGTCCAGAATTATAGTAAAAAGTGCAAAAGATGGAAAGCACTAAGTTAAAAGTCCAGATAATTAGCACAATGGGTTAGTAGGCACCTGCAAGCAAGCATCCATTCCTTTTTACTAGTGATGAGCGGGTTCGGATCCTCGGGATCCGAACTCCCCCGAACTTCACCCATTTTACACGGGTCCGAGGCAGACTCGGATCCTCCCGCCTTGCTCGGTTAACCCGAGCGCGCCCGAACGTCATCATCCCGCGGCCGGATTCTTGCGAGATTCGTATTCTATATAAGGAGCCGCGCGTCGCCGCCATTTTTCACTCGTGTATTGGAGATGATCGTGAGAGGACGTGGCTGGCGTCCTGTCAGTTTCTATGTTCAGTGGGCTGCAAATTGTGCTGCAAATATCTGTGCTCAGTGTGCTGCAAATATCTGTGCTCAGTGTGCTGCAAATGCAAATATCTACGTTCTCTGCCTGAAAAACGCTCCATATCTGACTGTGCTCAGTGTGCTGCAAATATCTGTGCTCAGTGTGCTAATTGCTTTATTGTGGGGACTGGGGACCAGCAGTATTATATAGTAGGAGGACAGTGCAGAGTTTTGCTGACCAGTGACCAGTGACCACCAGTATTATACGTTCTCTGCCTGAAAAACGCTCCACATCTGTGCTGCATTGTAGTATATAGTAGGAGGACAGTGCAGAATTTTGCTGACCACCAGTATAACTATATATATAGCAGTACGGTACAGTAGTCCACTGCTCTACCTACCTCTGTGTCGTCAAGTATACTAGTGTCCATCCATACCTGTGGTGCATTTCAGTTTTGCACAGTTTGCTGACCACCAGTATATACTATATACAGCAATACGGTACAGTAGGCCACTGCTCTACCTACCTCTGTGTCGTCAAGTATACTATCCATCCATACCTGTGGTGCATTTCAGTTTTGCACAGTTTGCTGTCCACCAGTATATAATATATAGCAGTACGGTACAGTAGGCCACTGCTCTACCTACCTCTGTGTCGTCAAGTATACTATCCATCCATACCTGTGGTGCATTTCAGTTTTGCACAGTTTGCTGACCACCAGTATATACTATATAGCAGTACGGTACAGTACGCCACTGCTCTACCTACCTCTGTGTCGTCAAGTATACTATCCATCCATACCTGTGGTGCATTTCAGTTTTGCACAGTTTGCTGTCCACCAGTATATAATATATAGCAGTACGGTACAGTAGGCCACTGCTCTACCTACCTCTGTGTCGTCAAGTATACTATCCATCCATACCTGTGGTGCATTTCAGTTTTGCACAGTTTGCTGTCCACCAGTATATAATATATAGCAGTACGGTACAGTAGGCCACTGCTCTACCTACCTCTGTGTCGTCAAGTATACTATCCATCCATACCTGTGGTGCATTTCAGTTTTGCACAGTTTGCTGACCACCAGTATATACTATATAGCAGTACAGTACAGTAGACCACTGCTCTACCTACCTCTGTGTCTTCAAGTATACTATTCATCCATACCTGTGGTGCATTTAAGTTGTGCGCAGTATATATAGTAGTAGGCCATTGCTATTGATATATTACTGGCATATAATTCCACACATTAAAAAATGGAGAACAAAAATGTGGAGGGTAAAATAGGGAAAGATCAAGATCCACTTCCACCTCGTGCTGAAGCTGCTGCCACTAGTCATGGCCGAGACGATGAAATGCCATCAACGTCGTCTGCCAAGGCCGATGCCCAATGTCATAGTAGAGAGCATGTAAAATCCAAAAAAATAAAGCTCAGTAAAATGACCCAAAAATCTAAATCAAAATCGTCTGAGGCGAAGCGTAAACTTGCCAATGTGCCATTTATGACACGGAGTGGCAAGGAACAGCTGAGGCCCTGGCCTATGTTCAAGGCTAGTGGTTCAGCTTCACCTGAGGATGGAAGCACTCATTCTCCTGCTAGAAAACTTAAAAGAGTTAAGATGGCAAAAGCACAGCAAAGAACTGTGCGTTCTTCTAAATCACAAAACCCCAAGGAGAGTCCAATTGTGTCGGTTGCGATGCCTGACCTTCCCAACACTGGACGGGAAGAGGTTGCGCCTTCCACCATTTGCACGCCCCCTGCAAGTGCTGGAAGGAGCACCCGCAGTCCAGTTCCTGATAGTCAAATTGAAGATGTCACTGTTGAAGTACACCAGGATGAGGATATGGGTGTTGCTGGCGCTGGGGAGGAAATTGACAAGGAGGATTCTGATGGTGAGGTGGTTTGTTTAAGTCAGGCACCCGGGGAGACACCTGTTGTCCGTGGGAGGGATATGGCCATTGACATGCCTGGTCAAAATACAAAAAAAATCACCTCTTCGGTGTGGAATTATTTCAACAGAAATGCGGACAACTGGTGTCAAGCCGTGTGTTGACTTTGTCAAGCTGTAATAAGTAGGGGTAAGGCCGTTAACCACCTAGGAACATCCTCCCTTATACATCACCTGGACCGCATTAATCAGAAGCCAGTGACAAGTTCAAAAACTTTGGATGACAGCGGAAGCAGTCCACTGACCACTAAATCCCTTCCTCTTGTAACCAAGCTCCTGCAAACCACACCACCAACTCCCTCAGTGTCAATTTCCTCCTTAGACAGAAAAGCCAATAGTCCTGCAGGCCATGTCACTGTCAAGTCTGACGAGTCCTCTCCTGCCTGGGATTCCTCCGATGCATCCTTGAGTGTAACGCCTACTGCTGCTGGTGCTGCTGTTGTTGCTGCTGGGAGTCGATCGTCATCCCAGAGGGGAAGTCGGAAGACCACTTGTACTACTTCCAGTAAGCAATTGACTATCCAACAGTCCTTTGCGAGGAAGATGAAATATCACAGCAGTCATCCTGCTGCAAAGCGAATAACTCAGGCCTTGGCAGCCTGGGTGGTGAGAAACGTGTTTCCGGTATCCACCGTTAATTCACAGGCAACTAGAGACTTAATTGAGGTACTGTGTCCCCGGTACCAAATACCATCTAGGTTCCATTTCTCTAGGCAGGCGATACCGAAAATGTACACAGACGTCAGAAAAAGAGTCACCAGTGTCCTAAAAAATGCAGTTGTACCTAGTGATGAGCGGGTTCAGATCCTCGGGATCCGAACCCGCCCGAACTTCACCTTTTTTTACACGGGTCCGAGCGACTCGGATCATCCCGCCTTGCTCGGTTAACCCGAGCGCGCCCGAACGTCATCATCCCGCTGTCGGATTCTCGCGAGATTCGGATTCTATATAAGGAGCCGCGCGTCGCCGCCATTTTCACACGTGCATTGAGATTGATAGGGAGAGGACGTGGCTGGCGTCCTCTCCGTTATATTAGAAAAGAAAAGAGTAAACTGAGTGACTTAGTTATAATTGTGGGGAGGATTGGGGACGGGGAGCAGCTGTTAGGAAGTACAGTGCAGGGTTTACCACCAGTGAGTTTAATCCTTTGTTTCTCTACATGAAAAAAACGCTCGACCATATCTGTGCTCAGTGTGCTGCACTGCTGCATGATATATCTGTGCTGAGTGCACTGCTCAATCTGCCTAATTGTGGGGACTGGGGAGCAGTTATAGCAGGAGTACAGTGCACAGTTTTGCTGACAGTGACCACCAGTCCAGTATTCGTTTGTCTGCCTGAAAAACACTCCTGTGGTGGGTTTTTTTTTCTTCATACTAGTTTAGCAGTCTGCTGACAGTGTCCACCAGGTCCGTTATATACAGTATATTATTATATATATAAGCAGTACGGTAGGCCACGGCTGTACCTACCTCTGTGTCGTCAGTGCACTCGTCGTCCATAAGTAATATAATACTATACTATCCATCCATCTACATTGTATACCTGTGGTGGCTTTTTTTTTTTCTTCATACTAGTTTAGCAGTCTGCTGACAGTGTCCACCAGGTCCGTTATATACAGTATATTATATATATAAGCAGTACGGTAGGCCAAGGCTGTACCTACCTCTGTGTCGTCAGTGCACTCGTCGTCCATAAGTAATATAATACTATACTATCCATCCATCTACATTGTATACCTGTGGTGGCTTTTTTTTTTCTTCATACTAGTTTAGCAGTCTGCTGACAGTGTCCACCAGGTCCGTTATATACAGTATATTATATATATAAGCAGTACGGTAGGCCACGGCTGTACCTACCTCTGTGTCGTCAGTGCACTCGTCGTCCATAAGTAATATAATACTATACTATCCATCCATCTACATTGTATACCAGTGGTGTTTTTTTTTCTTCTTCATACTAGTTTAGCAGTCTGCTGACAGTGTCCACCAGGTCCGTTATATACAGTATATTATATATATAAGCAGTACGGTAGGCCACGGCTGTACCTACCTCTGTGTCGTCAGTGCACTCGTCGTCCATAAGTAATATAATACTATACTATCCATCCATCTACATTGTATACCTGTGGTGGCTTTTAGTTGTGCGCAAAATATGGAGAACAAAAATGTGGAGGTTAAAAAAATAGGGAAAGATCAAGATCCACTTCCACCTCGTGCTGAAGCTGCTGCCACTAGTCATGGCCGAGACGATGAAATGCCATCAACGTCGTCTGCCACGGCCGATGCCCAATGTCATAGTACAGAGCATGTAAAATCCAAAACACAAAAGATCAGTAAAAAAATGACCCAAAAATCAAAATTAAAAGCGTCTGAGGAGAAGCGTAAACTTGCCAATATGCCATTTACGACACGGAGTGGCAAGGAACGGCTGAGGCCCTGGCCTATGTTCATGGCTAGTGGTTCAGCTTCACATGAGGATGGAAGCACTCATCCTCTCGCTAGAAAAAAGAAAAGATTTGCGGCAAAAGCACAGCAAAGAACTGTGCGTTCTTCGAAATCCCAAATCCCAAAGGAGAGTCCAATTGTGTCGGTTGCGATGCCTGACCTTCCCAACACTGGACGGGAAGAGCTTGCGCCTTCCACCATTTGCACGCCCCCTGCAAGTGCTGGAAGGAGCACCCGCAGTCCAGTTCCTGATAGTGAAATTGAAGATGTTAGTGTTGAAGTACACCAGGATGAGGATATGGGTGTTGCTGGCGCTGGGGAGGAAATTGACAAGGAGGATTCTGATGGTGAGGTGGTTTGTTTAAGTCAAGCACCCGGGGAGACACCTGTTGTCCATGGGACGAATATGGCCATTGACATGCCTGGTCAAATTACAAAAAAAAATCACCTCTTCGGTGTGGAATTATTTTAACAGAAATGCGGACAACAGGTGTCAAGCCGTGTGTTGCCTTTGTCAAGCTGTAATAAGTAGGGGTAAGGACGTTAACCACCTAGGAACATCCTCCCTTATACGTCACCTGGAGCGCATTCATCAAAAGTCATTGACAAGTTCAAAAACTTTGGGTGACAGCGGAAGCAGTCCACTGACAACTAAATCCCTTCCTCTTGTAACCAAGCTCCTGCAAACCACACCACCAACTCCCTCAGTGTCAATTTCCTCCTTAGACAGGAAAGCCAATAGTACTGCAGGCCATGTCACTGGCAAGTCTGACGAGTCCTCTCCTGCCTGGGATTCCTCCAATGCATCCTTGAGTGTAACGCCTACTGCTGCTGGCGCTGCTGTTGTTGCTGCTGGGAGTCGATCGTCATCTCAGAGGGGAAGTCGGAAGACCACTTGTACTACTTCCAGTAAGCAATTGACTGTCCAACAGTCCTTTGCGAGGAAGATGAAATATCACAGCAGTCATCCTGTTGCAAAGCGGATAACTGAGGCCTTGACAACTATGTTGGTATTAGACGTGCGTCCAGTATCCGCCGTTAGTTCACAGGGAACTAGACAATTGCTTGAGGTAGTGTGCCCCCGTTACCAAATACCATCTAGGTTCCACTTCTCTAGGCAGGCGATACCGAGAATGTACACGGACGTCAGAAAAAGACTCACCAGTGTCCTAAAAAATGCAGTTGTACCCAATGTCCACTTAACCACGGACATGTGGACAAGTGGAGCAGGGCAGACTCAGGACTACATGACTGTGACAGCCCACTGGGTAGATGTATTGCCTCCCGCTGCAAGAACAGCAGCGGCGGCACCAGTAGCAGCATCTCGCAAACGCCAACTCGTTCCTAGGCAGGCTACGCTTTGTATCACCGCTTTCCAGAATACGCACACAGCTGAAAACCTCTTACGGCAACTGAGGAAGATCATTGCAGAATGGCTTACCCCAATTGGACTCTCCTGGGGATTTGTGGCATCGGACAACGCCAGCAATATTGTGCGTGCATTACATCTGGGCAAATTCCAGCACGTCCCATGTTTTGCACATACCTTGAATTTGGTGGTGCAGAATTATTTAAAAAACGACAGGGGCGTGCAAGAGATGCTGTCGGTGACAAGAAGAATTGCGGGCCACTTTCGGCGTACAGGCACCGCGTACAGAAGACTGGAGCACCACCAAAAACACCTGAACCTGCCCTGCCATCATCTGAAGCAAGAGGTGGTAACGAGGTGGAATTCAACCCTCTATATGCTTCAGAGGATGGAGGAGCAGCAAAAGGCCATTCAAGCCTATACATCTGGCTACGATATAGGCAAAGGAGGTGGAATGCACCTGTCTCAAGCGCAGTGGAGAATGATTTCAACGTTGTGCAAGGTTCTGCAACCTTTTGAACTTGCCACACGTGAAGTCAGTTCAGACACTGCCAGCCTGAGTCAGGTCATTCCCCTCATCAGGCTTTTGCAGAAGAAGCTGGAGGCATTGAAGGAGGAGCTAAAACAGAGCGATTCCGCTAGGCATGTGGGACTTGTGGATGGAGCCTTCATTCGCTTAACCAGGATTCACGTGTGGTCAATCTGTTGAAATCAGAGCACTACATTTTGGCCACCGTGCTCGATCCTAGATTTAAAACCTACGTTCGATCTCTCTTTCCGGCAGACACAAGTCTGCAGAGGTTCAAAGAACTGCTGGTGAGAAAATTGTCAAGTCAAGCGGAACGCGACCCGTCAACATCTCCTTCACATTCTCCCGCAACTGGGGGTGCGAGGAAAAGGCTACGAATTCCGAGCCCACCCGCTGGCGGTGATGCAGGGCAGTCTGGAGCGACTGCTGATGCTGACATCTGGTCCGGACTGAAGGACCTGCCAACGATTACTGAAATGTCGTCTACTGTCACTGCATATGATTCTCTCACCATTGAAAGAATTGTGGAGGATCATATGAGTGACCGCATCCAAGTAGGCACGTCAGACAGTCCGTACGTATACTGGCAGGAAAAAGAGGCAATTTGGAGGCCCTTGCACAAACTGGCTTTATTCTACCTAAGTTGCCCTCCCTCCAGTGTGTACTCCGAAAGAGTGTTTAGTGCCGCCGCTCACCTTGTCAGCAATCGGCGTACGAGGTTACTTCCAGAAAATGTGGAGAAGATGATGTTCATTAACATTAATTATAATCAATTCCTCCATGGAGACATTCACCAGCAGCAATTGCCTCCAGAAAGTACACGGGGACCTGAGATGGTGGATTCCAGTGGGGACGAATTAATAATCTGTGAGGAGGGGGATGTACACAGTGAAAATGGTGATGAATCGGACGATGATGATGAGGTGGACTACCTCTGTAGAGCCAGTTTGTGCAAGGAGAGATTGATTGCTTCTTTTTTGGTGGGGGCCCAAACCAACCTGTCATTTCAGTCACAGTCGTGTGGCAGACCCTGTCGCTGAAATGATGGGTTCGTTAAAGTGTGCATGTCCTGTTTTTACAACATAAGGGTTTTTGGGAGGGCCCAAGGACAATTCCATCTTGCACCTCTTTTTTCTTTCATTTTTCTTTGCGTCATGTGCTGTTTGGGGAGTATTTTTTGAAGGGCCATCCTGCGTGACACTGCAGTGCCACTCCTAGATAGGCCAGGTGTTTGTGTCGGCCACTAGGGTCGCTTAGCTTAGTCGTCACACAGCTACCTCATTGCGCCTCTTTTTTTCTTTGCGTCATGTGCTGTTTGGGGACTATTTTTTGGAAGGGCCATCCTGCCTGACACTGCAGTGCCACTCCTAGATGGGCCAGGTGTTTGTGTCGGCCACTAGGGTCGCTTAGCTTAGTCGTCACACAGCTACCTCATTGCGCCTCTTTTTTTCTTTGCGTCATGTGCTGTTTGGGGAGTATTTTTTGGAAGGGCCATCCTGCGTGACACTGCAGTGCCACTCCTAGATGGGCCAGGTGTTTGTGTCGGCCACTTGTGTCGCTTAGCTTAGCCATCCAGCGACCTCGGTGCAAATTTTAGGACTAAAAATAATATTGTGAGGTGTGAGGTGTTCAGAATAGACTGGAAATGAGTGTAAATTATGGTTATTGAGGTTAATAATACTATGGGATCAAAATGACCCCCATATTCTATGATTTAAGCTGTTTTTTAGGGTTTTTTTTAAAAAACACCCGAATCCAAAACACAACCGAATCCGACAAAAAAAATTCGGTGAGGTTTTGCCAAAATGCGTTCGAACCCAAACCACGGCCGCGGAACCGAACCCAAAACCAAAGCACAAAACCCGAAAAATTTCCGGTGCACATCACTAGACTTGTACCCAATGTCCACTTAACCACGGACATGTGGACAAGTGGAGCAGGGCAGACTCAGGACTATATGACTGTGACAGCCCACTGGGTAGATGTATTGCCTCCTGCAGCAAGAACAGCAGCGGCGGCACCAGTAGCAGCATCTCGCAAACGCCAACTCGTTCCTAGGCAGGCTACGCTTTGTATCACCGCTTTTCATAAGAGGCACACAGCTGACAACCTCTTACGGAAACTGAGGAACATCATCGCAGAATGGCTTACCCCAATTGGACTCTCCTGGGGATTTGTGACATCGGACAATGCCACCAATATTGTGCGTACATTACATCTGGGCAAATTCCAGCACGTCCCATGTTTTGCACATACATTGAATTTGGTGGTGCAGAATTATTTAAAAAATGACAGGGGCGTGCAAGAGATGCTGTCGGTGGCCCGAAGAATTGCGGGCCACTTTCGGCATTCAGCCACCGCGTGCTGAAGCCTGGAGCACCAGCAAACAGTCCTGAACCTGCCCTGCCATCATCTGAAGCAAGAGGTGGTAACGAGGTGGAATTCAACCCTCTATATGCTTCAGAGGATGGAGGAGCAGCAAAAGGCCATTCGAGCCTATACATCTGCCTACGATATAGGCAAAGGAGGGGGAATGCACCTCACTCAAGCGCAGTGGAGAATGATTTCAACGTTGTGCAAGGTTCTGCAACCCTTTGAACTTGCCACATGTGAAGTCAGTTCAGACACTGCCAGCCTGAGTCAGGTCATTCCCCTCATCAGGCTTTTGCAGAAGAAGCTGGAGACATTGAAGGAGGAGCTAAAACAGAGCGATTCCGCTAGGCATGTGGGACTTGTGGATGGAGCCCTTAATTCGCTTAACCAGGATTCACGGGTGGTCAATCTGTTGAAATCAGAGCACTACATTTTGGCCACCATGCTCGATCCTAGATTTAAAACCTACGTTGTATCTCTCTTTCCGGAAGACACAAGTCTGCAGAGGTTCAAAGACCTGCTGGTGAGAAAATTGTCAAGTCAAGCGAAACGTGACCCGTCAACAGCTCCTCCTTCACATTCTCCCGCAACTGGGGCTGCGAGGAAAAGGCTAAGAATTCCGAGCACACCCGCTGGCGGTGATGCAGGGCAGTCTGGAGCGAGTGCTGACATCTGGTCCGAACTGAAGGACCTTCCAATGATTACTGACATGTCGTCTACTGTCACTGCATATGATTCTGTCACCCTTGAAAGAATGGTGGAGGATTATATGAGTGACCGCATCCAAGTAGGCACGTCAGACAGTCCGTACGTATACTGGCAGGAAAAAGAGGCAATTTGGAGGCCCTTGCAGAAACTGGCTTTATTTTTCCTAAGTTGCCCCCCCTCCAGTGTGTACTCCGAAAGAGTGTTTAGTGCAGCCGCTAACCTTGTCAGCAATCGGCGTACGAGGTTACTTCCAGAAAATGTGGAGAAGATGATGTTCATTGAAATTAATTATAATCAATTCCTCCGTGGAGACATTCACCAACAATTGCCTCCAGAAAGTACACAGGGACCTGAGATGGTGGATTCCAATGGGGACGAATTAATAATCTGTGAGGAGGGGTATGTACACAGTGAAAGGAGTGAGGAATCGGACGATGAGGAGGAGGTGGACATCTTGCCTCTGTAGAGCCAGTTTGTGCAAGGAGGAATTGATTGCTTCTTTTTTGGTGGGGGCCCAAACCAACCAGTTATTTCAGTCACAGTCGTGTGGCAGACCCTGTCGCTGAAATGATGGGTTCGTTAAAGTGTGCATGTCCTGTTTATACAACATAAGGGTGGGTGGGAGGGCCCAAGTACAATTCCATCTTGCACCTCTTTTTTCTTTCATTTTTCTTTGCATCATGTGCTGTTTGGGGACTATTTTTTTTAAGTGCCATCCTGCCTGACACTTCAGTGCCACTCCTAGATGGGCCAGGTGTTTGTGTCGGCCACTTGTGTCGCTCAGCTTAGCCATCCAGCGACCTTGGTGCACCTCTTTTTTTCTTTGCATCATGTGCTGTTTGGGGACTATTTTTTAAATCTGCCATCCTGTCTGACACTGCAATACCACGTCTAGATGGGCCAGGTGTTTGTGTCGGCCACTTGTGTCGCTTAGCTTAGCCATTCCACCGACCTTGGTGCGCCTCTTTTTTTTCTTTGCATCATGTGCTGTTTGGGGACTATTTTTTAAATCTGCCATGCTGTCTGACACTGCAGTGCCACTCCTAGATGGGCCAGGTGTTTGTGTCGGCCACTTGTGTCATTTAGCTTAGCCATCCAGCGACCTTGGAGCACCTCTTTTTTTCTTTGCATCATGTGCTGTTTGGGTACTATTTTTTAAATCTGCCATCCTGTCTGACACTGCAGTGCCACTCCTAGATGGGCCAGGTGTTTGTGTCGGCCACTTGGGTCGCTTAGCTTAGTCATCCAGCGACCTCATTGCGCCTCTTTTTTCTTTGCATCATGTGCTGTTTGGGGACTATTTTTTGGAAGTGCCATCCTGTCTGACACTGCAGTGCCACTCCTAGATGGGCCAGGTGTTTGTGTCGGCCACTTGGGTCGCTTAGCTTAGTCATCCAGCGACCTCGGTGCAAGTTTTAGGACTAAAAATAATATTGTGAGGTGTGAGGTGTTCAGAATAGACTGGAAATGAGTGGAAATTATGGTTATTGAGGTTAATAATACTATGGGATCAAAATGACCCCCAAATTCTATGATTTAAGCTGTTTTTGAGGGGTTTTTGTAAAAAAAACACCCGAATCCAAAACACACCCGAATCCGACAAAAAAATTTCAGGGAGGTTTTGCCAAAACGCGTCCGAATCCAAAACACGGCCGCGGAACCGAATCCAAAACCAAAACACAAAACCCGAAAAATTTCCGGTGCACATCACTACTTTTAACCAAGCGGCCTTCCAATCATCCCTATTTGAGGGATATATAGCGGAGTTAGTATTGTTATATAGCTACACAAAGTTCTTTCAGCCCAAATGGATTAAGCAGAAATAATATGAATATTTTCCTGTAAGGCTGCAAAGACTGGCAGCCCAATTGCCAAAGAATAGAAGCAAAGTTAGTAAAATATGTTACCCCACATCTTGCATTGATCCAGGATTAGAGCACATTTAGCCAAAGCACTCAGCATAGATTTTATCCTTTATGGCTGCAAAAGCTAGCAGCATATATTTCAAAGGATAGCCAAATATTTAAGACAACTCATTCCCCTGTGCACTGGGGTATGAATGAAACAGTTCACCGGCTGGTAAATGGAGGTTGTGAGCCACACACCCGATAATGCAGTGGGTGAAAGATACTCTCCTAACTCACAACGCCTGCTGTTGTCCCTCACAAACGCGTTTCTCCACCTCAGGGTCCGTTTTCAGCGGCTTCATAAAAGGAATGAATGCTTGCTTACAGGTGCCTACTAACCCATTGTGCTAATTATCTGGACTTTTAACTTAGTGCTTTCCATCTTTTGCACTTTTTACTATAATTCTGGACATTCCTCCTCATTATATTGTTAGGGCATTTCTGTGCATGCTTTATTATTAGTACAATATTAATGCAAGTATTAATATATGATATAATATCAATTTGAGTGGAAGCCTCTTTAGGATAGATTTATAATCAGTTGATATATACATTTTATGATTAAATTTGAACTATATTAATCATTATTTTATAAGTGTGATACTGGCCGGTATCTTTATGTTTGTATTTGTATTTTTGTGATTATTTTTATATATATAAAAAATTGAAAACCAAAGTGGGAAGCGCTGTCTCATTCTGTTTGCACACCCAGAAAATGGTCAGTTGCCACCCACAAACGCCCTTTTCCTGTCAATCTCCTTGCGTTCGGCTGTGCGAATGAATTCTTCATTAAATCCATCGCCCAACTACGGTCCGCTTTGTACCCGTACGATCAGCAGCGATCAAAGGATGTTCCTCTCCCGCCCGCCCTCGGTCTATGGTAAGTTATATGTGCGGGGTGGGGTGGGGTGAGGGGACGGCCACCTATCTAAAAGCCAATCCGCCATTTTTCAATCCCGATACCCGGGATTGAAAAAATGGCCCGGGATTGGCTTCCCTACGTACGATGCGCAAGCACATTGCAGTGCATATGCATGCGCAGTAGTAACCTGATCGCTGCACTGCGAAAAATAGCCCCCTCAATGGGCCTAATTCAGATCTGTTTGCTCGCTAGCTATTTTTTGCAGCGCTGCGAACAGATAGATGCCACCTATAGGGGAGTGTATTTTAGCTTTGCAAGTGTGCGAACGTGTGTGCAGCCGCCCTGTACATAAACAGCTTGTGCAGTTTCTGAGTAGCTCTGTCCTTACTCAGCCGCTGCGATCACTTCAGCCTATTCGAGCCCAGAATTGACGTCAGACACCCGCCCTGCAAATGCTTTGACACGCCTGCATTTTTCCAACAACTCCCAGAAAACGGTCAGTTGCCACCCACAAATGCCCTCTTCCTGTCAATCACCTTGCGTTTGGCTGTGCGAATGGATTCTTCGCTAGAACCAGTGCACAACAACGATCCGCTTTGTAACCGTACGGCGCGTCTGCGCATTGCGGTGCATACGCATGCTCAGCAGTTACCTGATTGCTGCGCAGCGAAAAACGCTAGCGAGCGAACAGATCTGAATTAGGCCCAATGTGCTAGAAATGTGTTTTTGCTGACCTGTCAGATTGTTGTTACGTTGATCAGAGCCTGGATTCTGACACTCTCCAGTGTCAGCTGGCATTGCAGTAATAGGTAAATATAAGGACAGCTATGTAGCTTATAAAAAGGACTATAAAAAGTGGAAGAGATGGTATAAATTAATTTTAGTAGAAATAACCCTTTAAAGCAGGACTATACTGAAGAACTAAAAGGCACTTAAATTAAAACTACATGTAATAGGAAACTGTTATTATCCTTTATTTATATTTTTCTTGTAAACATTTGATGTGTCCTCTACACAGCTTAGTGCCACAATTATACCACTGAGCAGTGGGTTAGAAAGGGGCAGTACGGATGGTATAATGGTTAGCATTACTGCCTCACAGCACTGAGGTCATGGGTTCAATTCCCACCATGGCTCTACCTGTGCAGAGTTTGTATATTCTCCCCATACTTGCTTGGATTTCCACTAGGTACTCCGGTTTCCTCCCACAATCCAAAAATATACTGGTAGGTCAATTGGATCCCAACAAAAAAAATTAACCCTCGTATGAATGTGTGCACATGTACATGTGGTAGGGAATATAGATTGTAAGCTCTACTGTGGCAGGGATTGATGTAAATGGCCAAATATTCTCTGTAAAGCGCTGCGGAATATGTGTACGCTATATAAATAACTAGTAATAAATAAATAAATAAATAAAATGACAATGTAATTCATAACAAATTGTATTACTTTCCCAGTGAATGTGGGAGGCTTCTCTACTCTCCCAGGGGTCTGGGAGAGCTTCCAAAAATTGGTGCGTTTCCCAGACACTGCAGAAGAATTGATAAACAGATTTATATAGATACGAGGAAGTGAGCAATAATCTTGACCAGGGAAAAGCAGTGGATGTGGTCTATTTAGATTTTGCAAAAGCCTTTGATACAGTGCCTCACAGGAGACTGATCATCAAATTAAGGGAGCTTGGCCTAGGATATACTATTTGTACATGGGTAAGAAACTGGCTGGATAACAGGGTACAACGAGTAGTGGTCAATGGGATGTTCTCCAGCTGGGCACCGGTATACCACAAGGGTCCTTACTTGGCCCGCTACTGTTCATTGTATTTATAAATGATCTAGGAATAGTCCTGGAAAGCACAGTGTCAATCTTTGCAGATGATACTTAACTGTTTAAGGTAATTAATTCAGAAAGCAATGTGGAGTCTCTACAGAATGACTTATTTAAACTTGAAACCTGGGCGTCTAAATGGGGAATGAGGTTCAATAATGAAAAATGCTAATTTACGCATTTTGGGATTAAAAACAAACTTGCATCCTACACACTTAATGGGGAAAATATAGGGGTAGCAGTAGTGGAAAAAGATTTGGGGGTGTTCATAGATAATAGCCTTAATAACAGTACACAATGTCAAAATGCAGTAAAGAAAGCAAGTAACATGCTTGCGTACATGAAACGGGGAATTGAGACAAGGGATGAGGATGTAATCCTGTCGTTGTACAAAGCAATGGTACGTCCGCACCTGGAATACTGTGTTCAATTTTGGGCACCATATCATAAAAAAGATATCGGGGAACTCGAAAGAGTTCAAAGGCGAGCTACTAAATTGATTAAAGGGTTAGAGACACTGGAGTACAAGGAAAGGCTTACTAGGTTAAATATGTATACACTGGAAAAGAGGCGACTAAGAGGAGACATTATATTAATATCTTCAAATATGTAACGGGTCATTACAAGGAGTTAGGGGATTTATTTATTAATAGAACTCTGTATAGGACACATGGGCACTCACTGAGGCTAGAGGAGAGAAAATTCCATACAAAATGTAGGAAAGGGTTTGGATTTAGAACTCCCTGACGGAGAAGGTAATAATGGCGGACTCTGTAAATTCAGTTAAAAACGGATTGGACAGTTTTCTAGCTGAAAACAATATCCAAGGCTATAGCTTTTAATCTATTGACATTAAGTATCTGGGTGTGGTACGAAATATTTTTCAATTGATACAAAACTATTACTTCAGATGGTGCATTATAACTTGCACAGCTTTATACAGAATACAGGCTGAACCCAGTGGGGATTTTTGCCTCTTTCCAACCTCATTACCTATGTTACTATGTTACATGTTATGCAGTGCTTTATATACTCATTCATATTCGCTCCAGCACCACTACAGTTTACAGTCTAACTTCTTTATCTCACAAACATACTAGGAATATTTTCAGTACAAGCCTAAAAGTTTCTGAATATGTCTTGAGCAAACAGGCTGTTTTGATGTACAAAAAAATCATGTTTATGATGCCAAATAACAAATGGAATATTGATATGAATGAGAAAAACATTGTTTATCATTTATATCAATATTTTACATTATTGAAAAACAAAATCATCAAAACAGACATCTCTTTTTATTTCTGTTATCCAACTCAGTGACCATCCTTAGGAGGAATGTCAATTCACAGAGGGAAAGTAAATTAGGGAATATAAATGAATGTGGGAATTAAACATAAGATACAGGTGCATTTGCCATTTATCAAAAGCTAAAGCAAACAGCACCCATTGTTGAATATCGCAGCCTGTAGCCATCTCCAATAATTGCTTTTTATTGCCAATTTAGCATGAATAGATATGGTAAAAGTAGCAAATAAATGTCAAAAAAATAATCTGTATAATAAAATCAACTGCTAATAAAAATGATGTGATCATGTTGAAATGCAATAACATTTGGGAGCATATTTACTAAAGTCAGTTTAATAATTTTTTATCTATTCTAAATTGATTTAAATCAATGTTTCAGTGGTTAAAACACACGAACATTTAAAAAGCAATATAAAAAAACGTTCATTAGTAATAGTGTGTTTTAGTCCCTGAAACACAACATCGATTTAGAGCAATATATGATAGATAACTGTAAGCTTTCACAAGCAGGGCCCTCTTCCCTCATGTGCTTATCCTTTTCTTACTTTAATAATCTCAACTGCACCAAATCCAGCAGTCTTCTGCCACCTGATACTTATTCCAGTGTCATCTGCTGATGTAACTAAGTGTATTTACCCTGTACTTGTCCTATACTGTCATCAACTGTAAGTTGCTGTTTTCCTGTTTGATTATTCATGTACTCTGTAATTGGGCGCTGCGGAACCCTTGTGGTGCCATATAAATAAAGGATAATAATAATAATAATACTCAATTAAAATCAACCTTTAGTATACTAAAGGTTGATTTTAATTGAGTTTTATATACTCCATGGCATCAACTCTGACTCCTCCCACCTTTAGCACTTAAAAAAAAAAAAATCTGATACTAGAAGCCTAAGCTCGATACTGGGCTTCCAGCACACGGGGCTATTCAGAGATGGACGCAGATCTTGCTTCCACAATAAAATCTGCATCCATATACTCACATGCCCAACATGTGTGTTGCGCTGCCCTGCAATGCACACTATTTAATTGTGAATGCATCGATTAGAGGATTACCTCTGCTTGCACATCCTGGCTGCGCTAGCAGTCGGTCTGGCACCATCTTTTTTCTCGCAGTGGCTGCATATGACATCACGCAGCTGCCCGATAATGGTCCCGACATGCCTGCATCGTCTGGACCATGCCCACCAAACACCGCAGTGCCGCCCCCCCCCCCCCCCCCCAACTCCCAAAGCTGTCAATCTTGATGCAATCGTATATTCCGGGATGCGATCACATTATGACATGTCTGTGCATGCGCATTGCGACCAGTGCATGTGCGCAGATCCTTGGATGCGGCCGCTGCTTACAAATGCGTGGCTGCGTCCAGGTCTGAATAAGGCCCACAATCAATTAATGTGTGTGACTGGGTCACATATACGCAGAATGGACCCCAAGCACCCTGTGAAACCACTGAATATTAATTTTCCTGTCGACCATATTATAATACTATATAATGGTGGCCAACAATTTTACAGATATTTTAAAAAAATATCAAGAAGGTAAAACACGACAGAAGCAGGGACCATTATAAGAGCGAATGTTGCTGATTATTCAACAAAATATATATGTATCCATTATTTTGTGATACCTTCCACTGAAACAAAGAAAACATTTTTTACTTCCAATTAGCAAAGATTGTCAGGATAAAAATAGCGGACAATCCTTTTAGTCACAGTATTTTGGGCGTGTATCTAAAAATTGCCATATTCTATATTTTAGCATGCACAGCACCACCTTGTATATCTTTTTAGCAGTATAGTAAAATGTGGTCATGACATGAACACTGTATGTATGTAACTGAGTACAGAGGTACTGAATACAATGAACAAAAAAGTGATTGAAAGTACCATGACTAGTCTTAATAGTTTAGATTTGAAGAGAAAAGGTTTCCCATTTGTGTACTGTGCCAGTATACAGTATGCTATGGTAGAGAATGGTTTTATAAGATGATTTTGTTTTTCTTACAGGTTTTGACTGGAGAGGACTGGAATTCTGTAATGTATAATGGAATCATGGCATATGGTGGCCCTTCCTTTCCAGGGATGTCCGTTTGTATCTACTTTATCATACTATTTGTCTGCGGGAATTGTATCCTTACAGCATTAGATTGGAGTGCAATTTTTGTTAACTCAAAACAGAAAATACTATTGATCCTACAAATTATGTGCACAGAAACAAATGTACATATTCACCTATATGTATAGTTATTAACACCTTGTTATGTGCTTGCCCATATCCATTCACTTGGTTCGCTACTAGCCATCATGATTCTATACTTTGTTATCATGATTTTTGCCCTATACTTGGTGCAACAGGTGTATTTACACTTTCATCCTATTCTGCTAAGGACGCCCTCAGTGACCTGTACCTACAAGAGAAAGCCCAACTCCCCCTCTTCAGTCATAAATGGAGATGTGATTGAGATACTTTAGAATCTGCATCACACATAGTTGCATAAGTTTGGTTTCAGAGACTGCACAGTGAGAAAACATTTAAGATATGCTCCAGAAGCATGCGCTCCACTCAGCACCAAACCCTATATGTTTATTGTAGTACTTTAATTTACTGTCAGAGGCGTCACTCACCTCTGTGACACCCGGTGCGGCAGCGAGGATAAAGGGGGTAGGGTTTCACGGGAATGGGCGTGGCTTGCATAGAGGGGCGGAGCTTCGCGGGCGGAACCCGTTTTTAGACCATTGCAGGCACGCAAAGGGGGCGGGGCTTTATGGAGAGGCGGGGCTTCGCGTCCACACCCGTTTTTTTTTTCACTGGGGGGTGTGGGAGGTGAGGGCTGACTCACGGGAGGTGCTGTCCCTGCAGTGCTGGCTCCTACACAGTGACAGGAGCCGAGTGCTGCACATAATATAACAGTGCAGCACTCGGCTTCTGTCACTCTGCAGGAGCCGGCATTTTGGTGTCACCCCTCGGCGGGTGACACCCGGGAGCGGGCCGCACCCCCCTTGTGATGCCACTGTTTACTGTACTATTGATTTGTGACCTGCATATTTGTATATTTGAAAATGTTGTTTGCTATTTACTTTTCTTGCTTATTTACTATACATGCAAGGCCTGTATATGATACTGTATATTGATGACAAGATATTTGCAGATATACTGTACCATACATTATTTAGGCATACTGCACATGCTTTATTGTATATTAACCTGGTGGCAAAATGCTTTAACACCAATTTAACCTTTATTTAAATGGAGTAGGAAGCATTTTGTAAAAAGAACTCTAAAACTTTAGACAGCATGAATAAAAAGTTGCTTACATATTTTATAGCTTACTGTGGGCATATTAAGGTTTTCCTGTGCAATATTTCCTTAGCAAAATATAGACATTTTACTGAATGTGTTTCTTGCTATTGCTGTTGACAACCTTGCTGAGGCCGAGAATCTTACTTCTGCACAGAAAGCTAAGTCAGAAGAACGTAAACGCAAAAAGTTAGCAAGGTAAGATGCCCAAAAGGTGAACAAAGCATTTTGCTCAAATCAATCTTTGCTCTGATTTTAAATAATATATTCTGCATATTAGCACACAAACCTGCTATAGACCATCAACATTGTTAATTATTAATTACAGACACTATCCAGTGTATAAAGAGACTCTCATGTACATACAGTATATGTCCAGGTTCTCCTGCCACTCTGCCAGACTCCTGGGAATTACTCTAAAGTTCCGCAGAGCATTGGACATGGATTGGTGAATGGTGACCACATCTGCAAAATAACATTTAGCCCAGACAGGCTAGCCCTATTGCCGCATCTCACAACTTACTGTGATTGATAACCTTGTATATGTCTGATGTATTACATAGACTGCATTTAGTATGTAGCAGACTGCAAATTATGACTTCTTCATGGCTGGCCATGCTCTCTCTAACATTAAACATTTGGAATCTCCCTTTAGAAATACTTGATATTCTTGATATTGGTCACTGCACTTAGGGACTGATTTATCACCATCCACATATGAGAATGTGAATGTGAGGTGATAAAACTGACCCAGTCAGCAATGTGATTATTGATTTCATCGTATGGATGTATCAATAATCGCATGCAGGGACAGAGCTTGCGACAAAACTCTTTTCCTGTGATGCGACTCCGCAGTCTTATCGGGGTATTTTTTGTGAAAAATACCTTGATTAATCACCTCACTGTCACAACTAGGCCCCACTAACCCCCTTCCCCACACACTTACCCAGTGATCATCAGTGGCCCTTTAATATATTCAGATGATACTAAAATAATGATAGGGAAAAAACGAGCGCTATTTTGACCGTGGCACCTGTAAAATAGAATTTGTTATAATAGAAAACAACAATGTGTTTAAAGCTCTTTTTGGAGCAATTGGGTGGTATACCATATGAGCTTCTCCGGAAGTTGTCCACCTAACTGTCCCTACTTTCCAATTGCTGCGGGATTCTTCAGCCTGAGTATGGCAAACGGCTGTCCGCGACTTCCGATGTCATAGCGCCTCACCACCGCTGCGACCAGCAGGGGAGTGGGGAAGCTGGAGGATGACATCACTTGTTTGCTAAAAGTTGTATCTGGGGAAACATCCTCTACTAGCTACAGTATGTTGCCATTTTATGGATAACCTCTTAAGGTGCATACACACGGTGAGATCCTTGCTATGCCCGATTTTGACTATGCAATTTCCCTTGAACTCCCCCCAGAGCCCAGAAGCACCGATTTTGACTATCTGTACTTTCGATTTTAACTGTATGATTTTTGACTAAGTGCCAAGTTTGACTATACAGTACTTTGTACTAGATAGTACACTCGATAGTCAAGATTGACTTGCCTACACAGTCTATCTAGCCTTGCGATACCAACCCCATGGGACCGCGCATCGGGTTCAAATTGGGATCACAAGCGCCATAACACCTTCCGATTTGCACTAACTTTCCTTCCCAAGGTAGTCCTCTGCAACCCCAGGTCAGAAGTCAACGATAAGCAACAATCATGCTACTGATGTATGCAACAACAAATTGGCATATGCCCATCTTCTCACAGTGGGGCTAATTCAGGTTGGATCGCAAATAGCAATCCAAGTGGAATTTTTACGATCGCCCCACAGGCATATGCGCAGTGCCCATCCTGCACATGCACCTGCACTTTCTGCGGGGGGAGGGGGCGCAGAAAATGCAATCGCCTCTGCATGTCAATCAGGCAGAGGCGGTCGCTGGCGGGGGGGCACCAATGCTCCGTTTCCAGGGCGGAGAGCGTTGCGGGGGCGGTGCGGAGTGAATGGGGGGTGGAGGCAGCCACACGGGGCAGTGTTGGGAGCGTGATCACGGCGGCTGTGTGATGTCACATGCAGCCGCCCCTAGCGAAAACATGGAGGCGGGCCTCCTGCGGGCGCAGCTAAGCTGTGCAGGCAGGAGGCTTCCTCAGTTTTTGCTAACAAGCGAAATTGCAATGCCTTCCCAATTTCTGCTTGTTGAACGGGTGGAGGCGCCAGTCAGCATGCTGGGCGGCCTTGCCCAGCGATGGGCGGCCCCCAGCAGGTGATCCAAAGGATTGGAAATTCTGCTAATTAGCAGAATTTGCAATCTTTACTGAATTAGGCTCTGTGTACGTAACAATTTTGTAATAGTAACGTGTATGTTTACAGAGTGATTTAGATTTGAATGCAAAAGATGCCTATTTACATAGGCACAAATATGTACTTGTAGCCTTACATTTCCTTATCTATATTTTGCTTTACACACCATAAGAGATGGGTAACCATAAATGAAGTATATACAGTAGATATGTCAGGAGGCAATTATCATAAACTTGAGAACTACAGTGACTTTCTTTAGACACAGAATTTACAGGGCCATCTTAACATCAGTGTAGGCCCCTGGGCACAGCAATACATTGGGCCCCCTACCCATCCTCCAGTGGAAGGGGTGGGGGGTGCTATCAGAGGCAGCTTTAATGTCCCGCGGGTGGTGTTCTATCTTCTGCTCAGCATGTAGGACCTGGAGTAGTAATTTCTGCTAATTACTCCTTTACTGCACAGATGGGGCTAAACTGTAGAAGGGGCATTGGGCTGAATGAAGGGGCCCTGGTACATGAATTCCAGGGTGGTAGGGGGTGTTTAATATGTAGGGGAGAGGTGGATAGTGGAGTGGGCTTAATATTTATCATTTTCCAGTGGGAGGGCAGCTTGATTGACTGCAGATATCTCAAGTTCCTGAAAATATATTTCTTAGCTTTGAATGGGATAAAAAAAACTAGAGAGTCCCACCTTTCAGGAGATATTGGTGACTTGGGGATCAGAGTTCAGGAGCCAGAGCAATTCACCAACGAAAATCTAAAACTGCATATTAGGTGTGTGGAGCTGGAGCAAGGACCAGCTGCTGGAAGGCTGATATCTCTGGTTCTGGGCATAGTAGAGACAAGCTGCCAGTGTCCACCAAAAGGGGAGATATCCCAAGATATCTGGCTAGGAAGAGCAATTAACAGACTCGGATCGGGACCACTGCTTTAAAGTCTGATATCTCCGGTTCCCCAGGGCCGATTTAAAAAAAATTGGTACCCCTGGAAAGAGGAGACCCTCAGCCATCCTACTAGGTCCCTTATACTCCTAGGGACCTTGTGCAAGAGCTCATTGAGCCCATACGTAAAGACGGCCCTGAGAATTTATTCTTGGTAATGAATGTATTTCAAAGACACGTAGCCAAAAATAACTTAAGCATCTGAAAATGCTCAGTGTCCCAATCTGACTGTGAAAGTGCAATGGGATGCCACTGCTAGATAAGTACAGCCCAATATACTTGTGAGCATGCACAGCCAATTTTACATGATATGCACAAATTCACATTTAAGTCAGCCCCTTATGGTTTATGAAATGCACAGTTTAATTCATTCAAACCACAAAGTTAAAAGAGGCATGTCGGTGTCCACTAGGGGAGATAAGATCCCACTATCTAACATACCTAGGTTGATGCTGTCTGAGAAATGGAACACTATGGGATATATTCAATTAGGGTCGAAAGCTGCCGTCTGTACCGAAAGACGTCAGTTTTTGACTTTTTAAAGTCGAATCATGATTCGACCTATTCAGTCCCAGCTATTTTTATTCGACAAGTCGGGGAATTCGACTTGTCGAATAGTACGTGAATCGGCGGTATTACTTTTGAGTGAAACGGGGCCAAAATTTGGCCCTGTTTCCTACCATCTCAGTCCGACATAAAAAAATGTTGGACTGAGATGAGGGACCTTAGAGGAGGAGAGGGGGGAGAGCCGCGGGGAGACGGGGGAGAGCAGCGCTACAGCACAGTGCTGCAGGAGGATGTGGCACAGCCGCGCCGCTCACGGCTGCATCCACCCGGCTCCAGTGAGGTCACGCTTGCTGGAGCCGGGTGGACACTGCCGTGAGGTCTGGCGGCGAGACATCCTTCTGCAGCGCTGCTCTCTCCCCACTGGTCTCCCCCCTCTCCTCCGCTCACAGGCCTCATCTCAATTCGACTTTTTTTAAAGTCGAATTGAGATGGGATTGAATAGGGGTTGTCGGATCCATTCCGACAAATGCATGTCGGAATGGATCCAACCCTAATTGAATATACCTCTTAATCTCATGGGATAAGTATCCCTTATTGTGGATGTTTAAATTAACATTAGTTTTGTGTGACAGCCATCTGTGATCTAACCTTTGATGTTGTGTGATATAAGGGTCTATTTACTATTCCTTGGATGGACATAAAGTGGACAGAGATAAAGTACCAGCCAATCAGCATCTAACTGCCATGTCACAGGCTGTGTTAAAAAAATGACAGTTAGGAGCTGGTTGGCAAGCGCTTTATCTCTGTCCACTTTGGGGGGGATGTACTAAGCAGTGAAAAGACTAGAGAAGTGACCAATCAGCATTGACTTAACATTTATAATTTGCATACTATAAAAATATACAGAGCAGCTGATTGGTTGCCATGGGCAACTTCTCCACTGGCACACTTCTCCCGTTTATCACTGCTTAGTACATATCCCCCTTTATCTCCATTTAAGGCTTTGTAAATAGACCCCATTGTCTCCACAAAATGATGTAAACATGATGAAATATTTGTTTTTATAGTACATATAAGCTTCCTGTAATTGTGCTTTTTGGACTTTCAAACATGTCTGTATGCAGCGGTGCAAGTGTGCGGGTACGGGTGGGTACGGCGTACCCTTAAGAATTTAGCCGTGGGTACACCGTACCCACACCGACGGGCCGCCGCACCTTGCTGCTCCCCGTCCCTCCCTCCCTCTGCACCTCCCCGCCGCTTCCCGACGCTCACCGCCGCACTGCCGCTGATGTAAGGGGAGGAGAGCGCAGCCTGCGCCTCTCCTGCCCCTCAGTGTCTTCGTTTAATTCAGCGCCGCCCGTGAGCCAATCAGAGCTCACGGACCGGCAGCCAAGGCTGCCGGACCGCGAGCTTTGATTGGCTCATGGATCGGCGCTGAATCGAACTGAGCCACCTGCACCCGCCGGACACTGAGGGGAAGGAGAGGCGCAGGCTGCGCTCTCCTCCCCTCACACACGGGAGACAGCAACGGCAGCAGCAGCGGTGAGCAGCAGGGGGGGGGAGCTTCATGGGGTGTACCTGGCACTGGGGGCATGTATACCTGGCACTGGGGGCATATCTGGCAATGGGGGCATATCTGGCAAAGGGGGGACATGTGTATCTGGCACTGGGGGCATATGTGGCACTGCGGGGACATGTGTATCTGGCACTCGGGGCATATGTGGCACTGCGGGAATATGTGTATCTGGCACTGGGGGGGCATGTATACCTGGCACTGGGGGCATATCTGGCAATGGGGGATATCTGGCACTGGGGGCATATCTGGCAATGGGGAGGACATGTGTATCTGGCACTGGGGGCATATCTGGCACTGGGGGACATGTGTATCTGGCACTGGGGGCATATCTGGCACTGGGGGGACATGTGTATCTGGCACTGGGGGCATTTCTGTATCTGGCACTGGGGGCATATCTGGCACTGTGGGTGCAGTTCTGTATCTGGCACTGGGGGGCAATGTATATCTGACACAGTGGGGGCATTTGTGTATCTGGCACTGTGGGGCAATGTGTATCTGGCACTGTGAGACATTGTGTATCTGGCACTCTGGGGGCATTTCTGTATCTGGCACAGTGAGGCAATGTATATCTGGCACTGTGGAGCAATGTATATCTGGCACTGTGGGGCAATATATATCTGGCACTGTGGGGCAACGTGTATCTGGCACTATTGGGGTCATATGTGTATCTGCCCCTCCCCCGTACCACACAGTGCCCGTACCACATTTTTTCTACTTGCACCATTGTCTGTATGTAAGATTAATTTAAGTAGGCATTGCTTTGTCATCATTTTAGAGCAAACCCAGATAAATCAGAGGAAGAAAAGCTGTTATTGGCAAAGAAATTAGAACAGAAAGCAAAGGGGGAAGGAATACCTACAACAGCTAAGGTAAGGGAATATTTAAACCCAATTTCCAATAAAAATTCTGCAATAAATATTCTCCTAACCAAAGTAAAACAGTATACTTAGGGGTATATGCAATTAGCGGCGAATCGCGGCAAATTATCGTCCGTTTTTCAATTCGACACAATTCGACAGTCTAATTTCGGCAAGTGGGTGCCGAAATTGACCATATGCAATAAAAAACGGATTCGACAGTCCCGCTGCCGAAAAACGTCCGATTTGACGGATTTGTTCCGTTTTTTTAAAAACGTGTAAAAACGGGGAAAAACTCTGAAAAAAATGGCGTGGGGTCCCCCCCCTCCAAAGCATAACCAGCCTCGGGCTCTTCGCTGGTCCTGGTTCTAAAAATCCGGGGGGAAAATGGACAGGGGATCCCCCGTATTTTTAAAACCAGCACCGGGCTCTGCGCCTGGTACTGGTGCAAAAAATACGGGGGACAAAAAGAGTAGGGGTCCCCCGTATTTTTTACACCAGCATCGGGCTCCACTAGCTGGACAGATAATGCCACAGCCGGGGGTCACTTTTATACAGTGCCCTGCGGCCGTGGCATTAAATATCCAACTAGTCACCCCTGGCCGGGGTACCCTGGGGGAGTGGGTACCCCTTCAATCAAGGGGTCCCCCCCCACAGCCACCCAAGGGCCAGGGGTAAAGCCCGAGGCTGTCCCCCCCATCCAAGGGCTGCGGATAAGAGGCTGATAGCCTTGAGAAAATGTAAAGAATATTGTTTTTTCCTGTAGTACTACAAGTCCCAGCAAGCCTCCCCCGCAAGCTGGTACTTGGAGAACCACAAGTACCAGCATGCGGGAGAAAAACGGGCCCACTGATACCTGTAGTACTACTGGAAAAAAATACCCAAATAAAAACAGGAGACACACACCTTGAGAGTAAAACTTTATTGCACACCTGCCGACACACACATACTTACCTATGTTGACCCGCCGACTGCCACGTCTCCTGATCCGACGATCCGGGGTACCTGTAAATCAAATTATACTCACCTCAATCCAGTGTCCAGATATAAATCCTCGTACTTGGCAAAACAAATAAACGAACACCCGAACCAGCGGACTGAAAGGGGTCCCATGTTTACACATGAGACCCCTTTCCCCGAATGCCGGGACCCCACGTGACTGCTGTCACCGAGGTCCCTTCTGCCAATCAGCGAGCGCAACGTCCTGGCACTCTGCTGATTGGCTGTACATCTGAGCTGTCAGACAGCGCCTCGCAAAGCCTCTCCATTATACTCAATGGTGGGAACTTTGCGTCAGCGGTGAGGTCACCCGCGGTCAGCGGCTGACCGAGGGTAACCCCACCGCTACCCGCAAAGTTCCCACCATTGAAAGTAATGGAGAGGCTTTGCGATGCGCTGTCTGAGGTCACACGCGCATACAGCCAATCAGGTGAGTGCAACGAAGTAGCGCTTCCTGATTGGCTGAAGGGACCTCGGTGACAGGAGTCACGTGGTGTCCCGGCATTCGGGGAAAGGAGTCTCATGTGTAAACATGGGACCCCTTTCAGTCCGTGGTCCGGGTATGCGGTTTGTTTTTTTGCCAAGTACGAGGATTTATATCTGGACACTGGATTGAGGTGAGTATAATTTGATTCACAGGTACCCCGGATCGTCGGATCAGGAGACGTGGCAGTCGGCGGGTCAACATAGGTAAGTATGTGTGTGTCGGCAGGTGTGCAATAAAGTTTTACTCTCAAGGTGTGTGTCTCCTGTTTTTATTTGGGTATTTTTTTCCAGTAGTACTACAGGTACCAGCGTGCCCGTTTTTCTCCCGCATGCTGGTACTTGTGGTTCTCCAAGTACCAGCTTGCGGGGGAGGCTTGCTGGGACTTGTAGTACTACAGGAAAAACCAATATTCTTTACATTTTCTCAAGGCTATCAGCCTCCCATCCGCAGCCCTTGGATGGGGGGGACAGCCTCGGGCTTCACCCCTGGTCCTTGGGTGGCTGGGGGGGACCCCTTGATTGAAGGGGTCCCCACTCCCCCAGGGTACCCCGGCCAGGGGTGACTAGTTGGATATTTAATGCCACGGCCGCAGGGCGCTGTATAAAAGTGACCCCCGGCTGTGGCATTATCTGTCCAGCTAGTGGAGCCCGATGCTGGTGTAAAAAATACTGGGGACCCCTACTCTTTTTGTCCCCCGTATTTTTTGCACCAGCACCAGGCGCAGAGCCCGGTGCTGGTTTTAAAAATACGGGGGATCCCCTGTCCATTTTCCCCCCGGATTTTTAGAACCAGGACCGGCTCGAAGAGCCCGAGGCTGGTTATGCTTTGGAGGGGGGACCCCACGCCATTTTTTTCCGGGATTTTACCATTCCATCTAAAAAAAATAAAAGATATTTTTAAAAATATATAAATAATACTTGTGCCTCCCAAAAAGACAAACCAAGTACCTAATCCCTTCTAATATAAATAGATATGCTATTACCAATAAAAAAAACACCCCAAAAAAACATGTTTTAAATTTTTTTTATTAGATTCACCCACCAAAGTGTGGCGGATTGAAAATGACGAATTTACTGTCTAAAAGCACTGTTGTCGAATTTCCAAACTTCAATTGAATATACTTTTGTCGAATTGCCGCATTTGTACCATTGCAGAAAAGTCGAATTTGACAAATGTCGAATTTCAAAAAGTCGAATTTTGAAAGTCCGTTTTTTTGACGGAAAGTACTGAATTGCATTGTCGATTTTTTTTGGGGGCGAAAAAGTCCCGTTTTTCGACAATTTCGGGAATTCGACCACAATTGCATATACCCCTTAGTGTCCTGCAATCATGGTGTCTCAGGCGAATTTGGAGTGGTGTAACCCTTTAATATGACAGTTTCAGAGTTCTGCTTTTGCTGCACCTATCCCACTGTCTATGACTGGCAGTTGGGGAAGGACTGAGAATCCATAAGGACAAATTCTGACAGTGAACTGGTCAAATTTAGTGGCCATGAATATTTCATGGGACAATTTAAAAAAAATTCAAATGGGTTTTCTTTATTGTATTACTTTGCCTCTGCCCAAAGTTAAAGCAAAAGGTTTTTTGTAATTACAAATACAATATTTTTTTATAACAGAAGTATCATTTCCCATCCCCCTATTGCTGCAATTAAGACTGTAAGGGGCATATGTATTAAATAACACATTTCATTGTACTGTACATCACAGCTGGGATAACCATTTTTTTACAGGATCACTGTATATTCACTATGTAACTGGCAGGAACAGGGGTAGTGAGAACTGCTGTCACGGAGAGTTACATCCTAGCCACATCGGAGGAGCTTTCACATTTGTGAAAAACTCCTTTTGTGAAACTGACTCAGGAGCTGGATGGACATAAGATTGCTTTCATCCAAATGTAAGAGGCACGGGGGTGGGGCCCTACAGAAAGGATATGGCGCGCTCACTTACCAGGCCTACGTACCTCTCGGCTCCCGTCCTCCACCTTCAGTCCGTCGAGACAACTCCGACGATACTGGCACACGTCCACACACGGAGGAGAACTTCCTGGGGCGACCTGAAAAGAATGGGGGACACACTATGCAGGGGTGACCTACACTGGATTCAATGAATGGTCATCATTGGCACTTGCGGCCTCAGACTGGGTGCTCCCGTAGTGGTGCAAAGCACCAGGCGCGACCCTGAATGAAAACGCCCAAAGGGGAGGTAGGGGAAGGGGCAACATACACCACAGACAACACACGAAACACAATTCCGCTCACCAGCTGTATCCTCGGATTCCTGCCAGACGACTGGCCCTTCTTCTTTGCTCCTGTAAGAGAACACACAACACAGCCCACGGGACGTGGCGCTGCTTACGCTTTATGATGGAGAGACACTTATACAGAGGTTATCACACGATACCGTAATACTGTTTCGACCTTGTGGTACTCACCAACGCGTACTTCCGACAGCCTACCTTTCATGGGGGCCTGGCTGTGGGGAAAACTGAGAACTCATCACACATGCGACGTAGCGCCAACTTATGTGACCCGCGGCCTAGCGCCGACTTAAGCAACCTGCGGCTTAGTGCCGACTTACCACACCTGCGACGTAGCGCCGACTTACGCAACCCGCGGCCTAGCGCCGACTTACCACACCTGCGCTGTAGCGCCGACTTACCCCACCTGCGGCCTAGCGCTGAATCAAGAGATACCACGGCCTACCGCTGACTTACCATCCCCACAATAGCTTTGGGCTTCCTTGCCCTGGATACCCCGGCCTATTGCTGCCTATCTGGGGGACTTGCATTGGCCTGCTGCCCGCCTACCTAACCCTGTACCTGATGGCCTAACGCCCGCCTAGGTGTGAGACTATCGGGCCTAATGCCCACTTGCTTACTCCGGGTCTAGTGCCCGCCTATGTTGCCTCAGGCCTGTGCCTGGTTTGCCCACGGGCCTAGTGCCCGCCTATGGTGCCTCAGGCCTGTGCCTGTTTTGCCCACAGGCCTAGTGCCCGAATCCCTGGTGGTCTAGGGGGAGGGGGGCACCACCTGGACTTTCCCATCCTAAGGGCCGCGGCTGGACCAAGACTGGTCCAGCCACGCCCACCGCGTTGTCTTCGCCAGAGGCGGGATAGCTCCCACCACCTCCGGGCTTCCTGGAGTCTTTGCCTAGGCAGCGGTGGCCAGTGCAAGCTCTTTTGCGTTGCACACCACTGTCCCAGGGCTTCCGACGTCTTCACCGACAGGCATCGGCTCTTTGTACTTCACCCGGCGGGCGGCGGCGTGTCTCAGCTCTTTTGCAATTACCGCCGCCCTCCGGGACTTCCGGCGCCGTCTTCCTTCTTCAATCTTCAGGAGCTCTTCTCTGCTCCTTCTCCGCCGCCGAACTGAGCCCTTGCGCCCGGCGCTGGCTAATACAAGCCAGAGCCAGGGGGCGGGGCTATGACGCGGCGAGCCGGGATTGGCTTGCCGCCGCCACTCCTGATTGGCCGCCAGCTTGCGAGCCGTGATTGGCTCACAGCTGGCGCCAAATTCAAAAAGCTGCGCTGTGATTGGCGGGGCCTGAGTCCCGGAGGATGCAGGCTTGCCGCCATCACCTGCGTGGAGCGGCGGCGGAGATTCACCGCCGCCCCCGCACCCGCTGCCGAACTCTGCAACCGGCTGGGCAGGGGGAGCCTGGACCAGGCCCGGTCCCCAGTGCTGCCCGAAGCCAGCGCCACCTTTGGCCCCATGGGGCGGTGCCTGGCCGTCCCAGGTGAGGAGGTACATGATTGCTAGTAGCAGTGCCAGTGACTGCATGAGTACACTGGCCCTTGCTACACAAATATGCCTCTATATGCATAAAGCGGTATACAGATGGTGTAACACAGTGCGAACTTTGAATAGCTTTGCTTTTTTAGTTTGATAAAGTATATAGGGATCAGACTCAGGGCCGTCTTAACAGCAGTGTAGGCACCTGGGCAAAGCAATGCACTGGGGTCCATACCCATCCTCCAGCGGTAGGGGTGGGTGGTGCTATCAGTGGCAGCTTTGATGTCCTGCGGGCGGTAGGGGGTGTTCTACCTTTAGATCAGCATGAAGGACCTGGAGTAGTAATTTCTGCTAATTACTCCTTTACTGCACAGAAGGTGGGAGATGGGGCGGGAGGGAGAACGCTAAACTGTAGAAGGGGTCATTGGGCTGGATGAAGGGTCCCCGGTACATGACTTCCAGGGTGGTAGGGGGTGTTTAATACGCAGGGGAGGGGTGGATAGTGAAGTAGGTTCATAATTTTCCGGTGGGAGGGCAGCTTGCTTGACTGCAGATATCTCCAGTTCTGCGTAAGTGATTTTTAGTTTTCAATGGGATAAAAAACTAGAGCATCCCAACTTTCAGGACTGACGTAGCAGAGACAAGCTGCCAGTGTCCACCGAAAGGGGAAAGTCCCAGCTTTTGAGTAGAGATGTGCGGCGGGCAATTTTTCGTGTTTTGTGTTTTGGTTCTAATTCCCCGCTCGTATTTTGGTTTTGGATTGGTTTTGCCAAAACCACCCTTTCGTGTTTTGGTTTTGAATCTGAATTTTGAAAAAAAAAAACATAAAAAACGCTAAAATCACAGAATTTGGGGGTAATCTTGCTCCTACGGGATTATTAACCTCAATAACATTAATTTCCACTCATTTCCAGTCTATTCTGAACTCCTCACGCCTTACAATATTGTTTTTAGGCCAAAAGGTTGCACCGAGGTGGCTGTATGACTAAGCTAAGTGACACAAGTGTGCGGCACAAATACCTGGCCCCTCTAGGAGTGGCACTGCAGTGGCAGACAGGAAGGCAGATTTAAAAAATAGTCCCCAAACAGCACATCATGCAAAGAAGAAAAAGAGGTGCAATGAGGTAGCTGTATGACTAAGCTAAGTGACACAAGTGTGCGGCACAAACACCTGGCCCATCTAAGAGTGGCACTGCAGTTGCAGACAGGATGGCACTTAAAAAAACTAAGCCCCAAACACCACATCATGCAAAGAAGTAAAAGAGGTGCAATGAGGTAGTTGTATGACTAAGCTAAGCGATACAAGTGTGCGGCACAAACACCTGGCCCATATAGAAGTGGCACTGCAGTGGCAGACAGGATGGCACTTAAAAAAAACTAGGCCCCAAATAGCACATGATGATAAGAAGAAAAAGAGGTGCAAGATGGAATTGTCCTTGGGCCCTCCCACCCACTCTTATGTTGTATAAACAGGACATGCACACTTTAACAAACCAATCATTTCACCGGCAGGGTCTGCCACACGACTGTGGCTGAAATGACTGGTTTGTTTGGGCTCCCAGCAAAAAAGAAGCACTCAATCTCTCCTTGCACAAACTGGCTCTACAGAGGCAAGATGTTGACCTCATCCTCCGATTCCTCACCCCTTTTACTGTGTACATCCTCCTCCTCACATAGTATTAATTCATCCCCACTGGAATCCACCATCACAGGTCCCTGTGTACTTTCTAAAGGCAATTACTGGTAAAGGTCTTCCTGGAGGAATTAATAATTCATTTTGATGAACATCATCTTCTCCACATTTTGTGGAAGTAATGATGGCTGACAAGGTTACCGGCTGCACTAAACACTCTTTCGGAGTACACACTGTGCAGTGAAAATAGATATGTCAGTAATCGTTGGCAGGTTCTTCAGTCCAGACCAGATGTCAGCACTTGCTCCTGACTGCCTTGCATCACCGCCAGCGGGTGGGCTAGGAAATCTTATCCTTTTCCTCGCAGCCACAGTTGCGGGAGAAAATGAAGGAGTAGCTGTTGACATGTCACTTCCGCTTGAGTTGACAATTTTCTCACCAGCAGGTCTTTGCACCTCTGCAGACTTGTGTTTGCCAGAAAGATAGATACAACATAGGCTTTAAACCTAGGATTGAGCACGGTGGCCAAAATGTAGTGCTCTGATTTCAACAGATTGACCACTCTTGAATTCTGGCAAAGCTAATGAAGGTCTCCATCCACAAGTCCCACATACTTTGCGGAATCGCTCCGTCTTAGCTCCTCCTTCAATTTCTCCAGCTGCTTCTGCAAAAGCCTGATGAGGGGAATGACCTGACTCAAGCTGGCAGTGTCTGAACAGACTTCACGTGTTGCAAGTTCAGAGGATTGGAGAACCTTGCACAAGCTGGAAATCATTCTCCACTGCGCTCCAGTCTTTGGCACGCAGTGGCTAAATGCCGAAAGTGGCCCGCAATTTTTCGACCCATTGACAGTATCTCCTGCACACCCCTGTCATTTTTCAAAAACTTCTGTACCACCAAATTAATTGTATGTGCAAAACATGGGATGTGCTGGAATTCGCCCAGATGTAATGCACGCACAATATTGGTGGCGTTGTCCGATATCACAAATCCCCAGGAGACTCCAATTGGGGTAAGCCATTGTGCAATGATGTCCCTCAGTTTCCGTAAGAGGTTGTCGGTGATGTGCCTCTTACGGAAAGCGGTGATACATAGCGTAGCCTGCCTAGGAATGAGTTGCCGTTTGCGAGATGCTGCTACTGGTGCTGCTGCTGTTGTTGCTGCGGGAGGCCATTCATCTACCCAGTGGGCTGTCACAGTCATATAGTCCTTAGTCTGCCCTGTTCCACTTGTCCACATGTCTGTGGTTAAGTGTACAGTGGGTACAACTGCATTTTGTAGGACACTGAGGACACTTTTTCTGATGTCTCTGTACATTCTCTGTATCGCAGCCTAGTGAAGTGAAACCTAGATGGGATTTGATACCGGGGACACAGTACCCACGGAACTAATGGCAGATGCCGGATGCACGTCTAACACCAACATAGCTGTCAAGGCCTTAGTTATCCGCTTGCAAAAGGATGACTGCTGTCATATTTCATCTTCCTCACAAAGGACTGCTGGACAGTCAATTGCTTAGTTGAAGTAGTACAAGTGGTCTTCTGACTTCCCCTCTGGGATGACGATCGACTCCCAGCAGCAACAACAGCAGCGGCACCAACAGCAGGCGTACCACTCAAGGATCCTCCGGAGGAATCCCGGTTAGGAGAGGACTCCTCAGTCTTGACAGTGACATGGCCTGCAAGACTACTGACGTTCCTGAGGAGGAAGTTGACGTTGAGGGAGTTGGCGGTGTGGCTTGCAGGAGCTTGGGTACAAGAGGAAGAAGGGATTTAGGTGCCAGTGGACTGCTTACACTCTTACCCAAAGTTTCACAACTTGACAATGACTTTTGATTAATGCGCTACAGGTGACGTATAAGGGAGGCTGTTCTTAGGTGGTTAACATCCTTACCCCTGCTTATTACAGATTGACAGAGGCAACACACTGCTTGACACCTGTTGTCCGGATTTGTGGAGAAATAATTCCACCGAAGAGGTGGCTTTTTTGGTATTTTGCCCAGGCATCACAACGGGCTTATTCATCCCACGGACAACAGGTGTTTTCCCCGGTGCCTGATTTAAACAAACCACATCACCATCAGAATACTCCTTGTCAACTTCCTCCTCAGCGCCAGCAACACCCATATCCTCATCCTGGTGTACTTCAACAGTGACATCTTCAATTTGAATATCAGAAACTGGACTGTGGGTGCAACTTCCAGCAGAGGGCGTGCAAATGGTGGAAGGTGCCACCTATTCCCATCCAGTGTTGGGAAGGTCAGACATCGCAACCACCAACACACTTGGACTCTCCTTGGGGATTTGTGATACCATCTTAGAACGCATAGTTCTTTGCTGCGCTTTTCCATCTTAACTCTTATAATTTTTCTAGCTGGAGGATGAGGGCTTCCATCGTCATGTGAAGCTGATCCACTAGTCATGAACATAGGCCAGGGCCTTAGCCGTTCCTTGTCACTCCGTGACGTAAATGGCATATTGGCAAGTTTACGTTTCTCCTCAGACCATTTAAATAAATTTTTTTGGGTCATTTTACTGAACTTTGGCTTTTTGGATTTTACATGCCCTCTACTATCACATTAGGCATTGGCCTTGGCAGACGACGTTGCTGGGATTTCATTGTCTATGTCATGACTAGTGGCAGAAGCTTCAGCACTAGGAGGAAGTGGTTCTTGATCTTTCCATATTTTATCCTCCAAATTTTTGTTCTCCATTGTTTTTCTGGAGTTATATAACAATGGGGGTCATTCCGAGTTGATCGCTAGCTGAAAATGTTCGGTGCGCTGCAACTAAGTAATAAGCCGACACTTCTGCGCATGCATATGCAGCGCAGTGCGCATGTGCAACGTACTTTCACAACGGCCGATGTATTTCCATACAAGATCTAGCAAAGCTTTTCAGTCGCAATGGCCGCCGCAGAGTGAATAACATGAAGTGGGCGTTTCTGGGGGGCAACTGACCGTTTTCAGGGAGTGCTCGAAAAAACGCAGGCATGGCAGGAAAAACGCAGGCGTGGCTGGGCGAACGCAGGGCGTGTTTGTGACGTCAAATCCGGAACCGAATGGTCTGAAGTGATCGCAAGTGCTGAGTAGGTCTGAAGCTACTCAGAAACGGCACATTATTTTTTTGTAGCCGTTCTGCGATGCATTCGTTCGTACTTCTGCTAAGCTAAGATACACTCCCAGAGGGCAGTGGATTAGCGTTTGCACGGCTGCTAAAAACTGCTAGCGAGCGATCAACTCGGAATGACATCCATTATGCGGTACAGGAGAGCGTACCTCTACACCACACAGTGCAATCCCTGTAAAAATTATTTGGATTAAATATTAATATTATATGGAGTTATATGGAATTATACGGCAGGATCACTGGATTTATATGCCAGTACCACTGGAATTATACAGCAGGATCACTGGATTTATACGCCAATACTACTGGAATAATATGGCAGGATCACTGGAATTATATGGCAGGATCACTGGATTTATACGGCAGTATCACTGGGCATATATACAGCAGTATCACTGGACATATACGGCAGTATCAATGGACATATACGGCAGTATCACTGGACATATATACGGAAGTACCACTGGATATATATGGCAGTATCACTGGACTGGACTTACACGCCAGTACCACTGGAATTATATGACAGGATCACTGGATTTGTATGCCAGTACCACTGGAATTATATGGCAGAATCACTGGAATTATACGGCAGTACCACTGGACATATACGGCAGCATCAATGGACATATACGGCAGTACCACTGGAATTATACGGCAGGATCACTGGATTTATACGACAATACCGCTGGACATATACGGCAGCATCAATGGACATATACGGCAGTACCACTGCAATTATACGACAGGATCACTGGAATTATACGGCAGGATCACTGGATTTATATGGCAGTACCGCTGGACATATACGGCAGTATCAATGGATATATACGGCAGTATCACTGGACTGAATTTATACGCCAGTACCACTGGAATTATACAGCCGGATCACTGGACTGGATTTATATGCCAGTACTACTGGAATTATACGGCAGGATCACAGGAATTATACGGCATTACTGCTGGACATATACGGCAGCATCAATGGACATATATACGGCAGTACCACTGGAATTATATGGCAGGATCACTGGACTTATACGGCAGGATCACTGGATTTATACGGCAGTACCGCTGGACATATACGGCAGCATCAATGGACATATACGGCAGTACCACTGCAATTATACGGCAGGATCACTGGAATTATACGGCAAGATGACTGGAATTATATGGCAAGATCACTAGATTTATACGCCAGTACCACTGAAATCATACAGCAGGATCACTGGATTTATACGCCAGTACCACTGGAATTATATGGCAGGAACACTGGAATTATACGGCAGGATCACTGGATTTATACGGCAGTACCATTGGACATTTACGCCAGTATCAATGGACATATACGGCAGTATCACTGAACATATACGGCAGTACCACTGGACATATATGGCAGTATCACTGGACTGGACTCATACGCCAGTACCACTGGAATTATACGGCAGGATCAATGGATTTATACGCCAGTACCACTGGAATGATATGGCAGGATCACTGGAATTATACGGCAGGATCACTGGAATTATACGGCATGATCACTGGAATTATACGCCAGTACCACTGTATTTATACAGCAGTACGACTGGACATATACGGCAGTATCACTGGACTGGACTTATACGCCAGTACCACTGGAATTATACAGCCAGATCACTGGACTGGATTTATATGCCAGTATAACTGGAATTATACGGCAGGATCACTGGATTTATATGGCAGTACCGCTGGACATATACGGCAGTATCAATGGACATATACGGCAGTACCACTGCAATTATACGGCAGGATCACTGGAATTATACGGCAGGAACACTGGAATTATACGGCATGATCACTGGAATTATACGCCAGTACCACTGTACTTATACAGCAGTACCACTGGACATATACGGCAGTATCACTGGACTGGATTTATACGCCAGTACCACTGGAATTATACAGCCGGATCACTGGACTGGATTTATATGCCAGTATAACTGGAATTATACGGTAGGATCACTGGATTTATATGGCAGTACCGCTGGACATATACGGCAGTATCAATGGACATATACGGCAGTACCACTGCAATTATATGGCAGGATCACTGGAATTATACGGCAGGAACACTGGAATTATACGGCAGGATCACTGGATTTATACGGCAGTACCGTTGAACATATACAGTAGTATTAATGGACATATACGGCAGTATCACTGGACATATACGGCAGTATCACTGGACTGGACTCATACGCCAGTACCACTGGAATTATAAGGCATGATCAATGGACTTATACGCCAGCACCACTGGTATGATACGGCAGGATCACTGGAATTATACGGCAGGATCACTGGAATTATACAGTATGATCACTGGAGTTATACGGCAGTACCACTGTACTTATACGGCAGTACCACTGGACATATACGGCAGTATCACTGGACTGGATTTATACGCCAGTACCTCTGGAATTATATGGCATGATCACTGGATTTGTATGCAGGTACCACTGGATTTAAACGGCAGAATCACTGGAATTATACGGCAGTACCACTGGACATATACGGCAGCATCAATGGACATATACGGCAGTACCACTTGAATTATACGGCAGGATCACTGGATTTATACGGCAGGATCACTGGATTTATATGGCAGTACCGCTGGACATATACGGCAGCATCAATGGACATATACGGCAGTACCACTGCAATTATACGGCAGGATCACTGGAATTATACAGCAGGATCACTGGATTTATATGGCAGTACCGCTGGACATATACGACAGTATCAATGGACATATACGGCAGTATCACTGGATTGAATTTATACGCCAGTACCACTGGAATTATACAGCCGGATAACTGGACTGGATTTATATGCCAGTACTACTGGAATTATACGGCAGGATCACTGGAATTATACGGTATTACCGTTGGACATATACGGCAGCATCAATGGACATATATACGGCAGTACCACTGGAATTATACGGCAGGATCACTGGATTTATACGGCAGGATCACTGGATTTATACGGCAGTACCGCTGGACATATATGGCAGCATCAATGGACATATGCGGCAGTACCACTGCAATTATACGGCAGGATCACTGGAATTATACACCAGGATCACTGGAATTATATGGCAGGATCACTGGATTTATACGCCAGTACTACTGAAATCATACAGCAGGATCACTGGATTTATACGCCAGTACCACTGGAATTATACGGCAGGATCACTGGAATTATACGGCAAGATCACTGGAATTATATGGCAGGATCACTGGATTTATACACCAGTACCACTGAAATCATACAGCAGGATCACTGGACTTATACGCCAGTACCACTGGAATTATACGGCAGGAACACTGGAATTATACGTCAGGATCACTGGATTTATACCGCAGTACCATTGGACATATACGCCAGTATCAATGGACATATACGGCAGTATCACTGAACATATATACGGCAGTATCACTGGACATATATGGCAGTATCACTGGACTGGACTCATACGCCAGTACCACTGGAATTATACGGCAGGATCAATGGATTTATTCGCCAGTACCACTGGAATGATACGGCAGGATCACTGGAATTATACGGCAGGATCACTGGAATTATATGGCATGATCACTGGAATTATACGCCAGTACCACTGTACTTATACGGCAGTACCACTGGACATATACGGCAGTATCACTGGACTGGACTTATACGCCAGTACCACTGAAATTATACAGCCGGATCACTGGACTGGATTTATATGCCAGTATAACTGGAATTATACGGCAGGATCACTGGATTTATACGGCAGTACCGCTGGACATATACGGCAGTATCAATGGACATATACGGCAATACCACTGCAATTATACGGCAGGATCACTGGAATTATACGGCAGGAACACTGGAATTATACTGTAGGATCACTGGATTTATACGGCAGTAACGTTGGACATATACGGCAGTATCAATGGACATATACGGCAGTATCACTGGACACATATACGGCAGTACCACTGGACATATATGGCAGTATCACTGGACTGGACTCATATGCCAGTACCACTGGAATTATACGGCAGGATCAATGGATTTATATGCCAGTACCACTGGTATGATACGGCAGGATCACTGGAATTATACGGCATGATCACTGGAATTATACGGCAGTACCACTGTACTTATACGGCAGTACCACTGGACATATACGGCAGTATCACTGGACTGGACTTATACGCTAGTACCTCTGGAATTATACGGCAGGATCACTGGAATTATACGGCAGGATCACTGGAATTATACGGTATGATCACTGGAGTTATACGGCAGTACCACTGTACTTATACGGCAGTACCACTGGACATATACGGCAGTATCACTGGACTGGATTTATACGACAGTACCTCTGGAATTATATGGCATGATCACTGGATTTGTATGCAGGTACCACTGGATTTAAACGGCAGAATCACTGGAATTATACGGCAGTACCACTGGACATATACGGCAGCATCAATGGACATATACGGCAGTACCACTTGAATTATACGGCAGGATCACTGGATTTATACGGCAGGATCACTGGATTTATATGGCAGTACCGCTGGACATATACGGCAGCATCAATGGACATATACGGCAGTACCACTGCAATTATACGGCAGGATCACTGGAATTATACAGCAGGATCACTGGATTTATATGGCAGTACCGCTGGACATATACGACAGTATCAATGGACATATACGGCAGTATCACTGGATTGAATTTATACGCCAGTACCACTGGAATTATACAGCCGGATAACTGGACTGGACTTATATGCCAGTACTACTGGAATTATACAGCAGGATCACTGGAATTATACGGCATTACCGTTGGACATATATGGCAGCATCAATGGACATATGCGGCAGTACCACTGCAATTATACGGCAGGATCACTGGATTTATACGGCAGGATCACTGGATTTATACGGCAGTACCGCTGGACATATATGGCAGCATCAATGGACATATGCGGCAGTACCACTGCAATTATACGGCAGGATCACTGGAATTATACGCCAAGATCACTGGAATTATATGGCAGGATCACTGGATTTATACGCCAGTACTACTGAAATCATACAGCAGGATCACTGGATTTATACGCCAGTACCACTGGAATTATACGGCAGGATCACTGGAATTATACGGCAAGATCACTGGAATTATATGGCAGGATCACTGGATTTATACACCAGTACCACTGAAATCATACAGCAGGATCACTGGACTTATACGCCAGTACCACTGGAATTATACGGCAGGAACACTGGAATTATACGTCAGGATCACTGGATTTATACCGCAGTACCGTTGGACATATACGCCAGTATCAATGGACATATACGGCAGTATCACTGAACATATACGGCAGTATCACTGGACATATATGGCAGTATCACTGGACTGGTGTCACGATCCGGGTATCTGGACGCCATTTCTTACCCATCAGATGCCTCCTAAGGCTGGCTCAGCGCTCCAGGACCGGATCCCATCTGTTATCCTGATGTGTACATTCCTGTATGCTCTCCTGTCACTCTGGGACGCTGTCACAGTAAACGCCATATTACACCTGGCATGGCGTCTCCCGCGGCCTCCGCCGCCGTCCCTGAACTTCTGCATGCAGAGTGTCTGAGTGGCGATTACGTCAGCCGCGGCCTCCGCTGTGTCCGCGTGGTTGGATGTGCATCTGTCAGCCTGGCGCCTCCTGTCTCCGGTGGCCGGCGCCGCCATTACTGTTTTCATTACCACATGGATTACAAACCAAACTTCCCTCCAAGTGTCTGCATGGGCGCAGCCATCTTGGATTCTGTCAGCTGATCATTTCCACCAATCTGTTCTCAGTATTGATAATCTGCATAATTGCCTAGCCAATCCCTTCCTTGCTGCAGGTATAAATACACTGTGCCTGAGCAAGGAAGGCGTCAGTGCTTTGGTTGTCAAACCTAGTTCCTGTTTGTCTCTCTCCTGTGATTGTCTTCCAGGTTCCAGCTCCTGTCTCAAGACTTCCACCATAGAGACCCGCACCAGCATTCCACCTGCGGTGTAGCCTGACTCTCCAATCCATTGTGGATTCATCTGTTTCCAGCTACAACATTACCTGCTTCCAGCTCAGCTTCCAGCAGAGTACAGCTTCCCTTAAAGGGCCGGTGTCCTTTCTACACTTTACCACTCTCCACCGGTATTATTATTTCTCCGCTCTCAAGTTCTACATTTCAGTTCATATTTCATCGCTCCCAAGTTCATTTATTATTTAACTGGTTCCAGCCAGTATCCACTCCGTGCTAACAACAGTCTGGTTCCAGCCAGTATCCACAGCAGCTGTTTTATCTTCAGCAACCCAGCTTTTCCTGGAACACCAGCTGGCACAATCCTGGGTTATCTCCATTGCTACAGTCGGGCCTGGTAAGGACTTACCATCTAGAAGATCATAAGAACTATCTCACACTACCAGTGCCCTGTGGCTCCTGCCATCCTGTAGTACCCAGGAACTGTATTTATTCTTTGCTGACTTTTACGTTTTCTTTTACTGCTGCTGTGTTGCGGAGTTGTCATAATAAACATCATTGACTTTTATCCAAGTTGTCGTGGTCACGCCTTCGGGCAGTTATTATTCATGTTACTTACATGTCCAGGGGTCTGATACAACCTCCCAGGTTCCGGTACATCTCAGCCCCTACAACTGAGGCTGCCTCCCGTCAGCTCAGGCCCTCAGTTGTGACAGTAAGCACTGACCTAATGAATCCAGCCGGAGACCAGGATCAAGCGGCCAGGCCGATGCAAGAACTGGCAGCCCGACTAGAACATCAGGAGGCTGCACAGGGCCACATCATCCGCTGTCTCCAGGATCTCTCTACTCGGCTGGATGGGATTCAGACAACTCTCCGTGGATCAGGCGCGTCTGGTGCGTCAACCACAGTGACTCCAGCTATAACCCCACCCACCTTACCCATTTCTGCTCCACGTCTTCATCTTCCAACGCCAGCAAAATTTGACGGATCTCCAAGATTCTGCAGGGGATTTCTCAACCAGTGTGAGATTCAGTTTGAGCTACAACCTGGCAATTTTCCCAGTGACCGTACAAAAATTGCCTACATTATTTCTCTTCTCAGTGGCTCAGCCCTTGATTGGGCATCACCGTTATGGGAGAGGTCCGACACCCTGCTATCTTCCTACACTGCCTTCGTGTCAACATTCAGGCGCATCTTCGACGAGCCAGGCCGGGTAACCTCAGCTTCATCCGAGATTCTCCGTTTACGCCAGGGGTCACGTACTGTAGGACAATATCTGATACAGTTCCAGATCCTGGCATCCGAACTGGCATGGAACGACGAGGCCCTGTATGCTGCATTCTGGCATGGCTTATCTGAGCGTATTAAAGATGAGTTAGCTACCAGAGACTTACCTTCTAAGTTAGATGAGCTAATCTCACTCTGCACGAAAGTTGATTTACGTTTCAGAGAGAGAGCAACTGAGCGTGGAAGATCATCTGCTCCAAAATCTTCTGCTCCTCCTCCTCGTCAACTGTCACCATCTAAAGATGAGCCCATGCAACTTGGCCGTTCCCGTTTAACTCCTGCTGAGCGCCGAAGACGTCTCTCCGAGTTTCTCTGTCTCTATTGTGCAGCTCCGTCTCACACCATTAATGCCTGTCCCAAACGTCCGGGAAACTCCAAATCCTAGCTCGCCAAGGAGAGGGCCGGCTAGGAGTAATGATCTCCTCTCCATCTCCTCAAGATTGTAATCTCCCAGTCTCGCTTCAAGTTGCTCAACGTTATCGGAACGTCATTGCCCTCCTTGATTCCGGAGCAGCTGGGAACTTTATTACCGAAGCCTATGTTAAACGGTGGTCCCTACCCACCGAGAGACTTCCTTCGTCCATTTCTTTAACTGCCGTGGATGGCAGCAAAATTTTTGATGCAGTTATTTCTTTAAGGACTCTACCAGTTCGTCTGAGAGTGGGAGTTCTTCATTCCGAACTTATTTCTTTTTTAGTGATTCCAAGAGCCACACATCCTGTGGTCCTGGGCCTTCCATGGCTCCGTCTTCACAATCCTACAATTGATTGGACGACTACGCAAATCCTGGCATGGGGTTCCTCCTGTGCTGAGACATGTTTGTTTAAAGTATTGCCTGTCAGTTCTTCCTCCCCCAGGTCGTCTGATGTTCCACCTCCTCCATATCAAGATTTCACGGATGTGTTCAGTAAAGCTTCTGCTGATATCCTTCCTCCTCATAGAGAATGGGACTGTCCGATTGATCTCGTTCCAGGGAAGGTTCCACCTCGAGGCCGAACTTATCCGTTGTCTCTGCCTGAGACGCATTCTATGGAGGAATATATGAAAGAGAACCTAGCAAAGGGGTTCATTCGACCTTCTTCTTCTCCAGCCGGCGCAGGCTTCTTTTTTGTAAAAAAGAAAGATGGTGGTCTGCGGCCGTGCATCGACTACAGAGGTTTGAACGACATTACCATCAAGAACCGTTATCCTTTACCCCTGATTACTGAGCTCTTTGACAGAGTTAGCGGAGCTACCATCTTTACAAAGCTGGACTTGCGAGGTGCATACAATCTCATCCGGATCCGTGAGGGTGACGAGTGGAAGACCGCCTTTAACACCCGTGATGGACATTATGAGTACCTCGTCATGCCCTTCGGATTGAGCAATGCTCCAGCTGTCTTCCAGCATTTTGTCAATGAGATCTTCAGAGACATTCTATACCGTCATGTCGTGGTCTATCTAGACGATATCCTCATTTTTGCCAACGATTTAGAGGAACATCGTTTTTGGGTTAAAGAGGTTCTGTCCCGTCTCCGTGTCAATCATCTCTATTGCAAATTAGAAAAATGCGTCTTTGAAGTCAAGTCCATTCCGTTTTTAGGGTACATGGTGTCCGGTTCCGGACTAGAGATGGATCCTGAGAAACTACAAGCAATCCAAAATTGGCCGGTACCCTTAACCCTCAAAGGGGTCCAGAGGTTCTTAGGGTTCGCCAACTATTACCGAAAGTTTATACGAGACTTTTCCACCATTGTGGCGCCTATTACTGCTTTCACTAAGAAGGGTGCTAACCCGTCCAAGTGGTCTGAAGAAGCCATGCAAGCATTTCATCTTTTAAAACAAAGGTTCATCTCTGCGCCTGTTCTGAAACAGCCTGACATCGACTCTCCTTTCATCTTAGAGGTGGATGCCTCCTCCGTTGGAGTAGGAGCGGTGTTATCTCAGAGGGCTAAAGATGGCCATTTACACCCTTGCAGTTTCTTCTCCCGGAAGTTCTCCCCAGCTGAGCGCAACTATGCCATTGGCGACCAGGAGTTGCTAGCCATCAAGCTCGCTCTAGAAGAGTGGAGGTATCTGTTGGAGGGAGCTTCTCATTCAATCACCATACTTACAGACCACAAGAACCTTTTATACCTGAAGGGCGCACAATGTCTCAACCCTCGTCAGGCCAGATGGGCACTTTTCTTTTCCAGGTTCGACTTTAAACTCCAGTTCTGTCCGGGCTCTCAGAATCGCAAGGCCGATGCCCTTTCCCGCTCATGGGAGCAAGAAAATGAGTCAGAGTCTTCAGACAAGCATCCTATTATAAATCCGTTGGCATTCTCCACGGTAGGGATGGACTCTACGCCCCCATCAGGGAAAAGTTTTGTGAAGCCGATGCTAAGGAAGAAGCTCATGCATTGGGCCCATGCTTCCCGTTTTGCCGGACATACAGGTATCCAAAAAACCCTGGAGTTTATCTCTAGGTCCTATTGGTGGCCAACTCTGAAAAAGGACGTCTTGGAGTTTATTGCATCTTGCCCAAAGTGTGCCCAACATAAAGTATCCCGCCAGTCGCCTGCGGGGCAACTGGTTCCACTATCCGTTCCCCGTCGACCATGGACCCACTTGTCGATGGATTTCATTACAGACTTACCCATGTGCAACAAGTTCAATACCATCTGGGTGGTAGTTGACCGGTTCACCAAGATGGCACACTTCATTCCTCTCACCGGTCTTCCGTCAGCTTCCAAGTTGGCTCAAGTATTCATACAAGAGATCTTCCGACTCCACGGTCTTCCTGAAGAAATTATCTCAGATCGAGGAGTTCAATTCACAGCCAAATTCTGGCGAAGTTTATGTCAAGTCCTCCAAGTCAAGCTAAAGTTTTCCACGGCTTACCATCCTCAGACCAATGGTCAAACCGAGAGGGTGAATCAGGACTTGGAGGCCTTCCTCCGCATCTATGTGTCCTCCTCTCAAGATGACTGGGTTCAATTACTTCCCTGGGCCGAGTTCTGTCATAACAACCAGTATCATTCTTCATCTGCTTCAACACCATTCTTCACTAACTTTGGATTCCACCCTAAAGTCCCTGAGTTCCAACCGCTTCCAGCAACTTCTGTTCCCGCAGTGGATATCACCTTGCATCAGTTTGCCAATATCTGGAAGAGCGTACGATCAGCTCTGCTCAAGGCATCGTTCAGGTACAAGAAGTTTGCGGATAAGAAGCGTCGAGCAGTTCCTGCTCTCAAGGTGGGTGATCGGGTATGGTTATCCATGAAGAATTTGAGGTTAAGAGTTCCCAGTATGAAGTTTGCACCTCGCTATATCGGTCCTTTCAAGATTGAACAAGTCATCAATCCTGTTGCTTACACACTCCAGTTGCCTCCCTTCTTAAAAATACCCAGGACATTCCATGTTTCCCTGTTGAAACCGCTGATCTTGAATCGGTTTCATTCCTCACTTCCTCCAACTCCGAAAGTCCAAACTCAACGAGGCGTTGAGTATGAAGTGGCCAAGATCCTGGACTCACGTCACCGTTACGGTCAACTACAATATCTTATTGACTGGAAGGGTTATGGTCCTGAGGAACGTTCATGGACCAATGCTTCTGATGTCCATGCTCCTGCCTTGGTCCGGAGATTCCATTCCAAGTTTCCTCAAAAGCCAAAGAAGTGTCCTGGGGCCACTCCTAAAGGGGGGGGTGCTGTCACGATCCGGGTATCTGGACGCCATTTCTTACCCATCAGATGCCTCCTAAGGCTGGCTCAGCGCTCCAGGACCGGATCCCATCTGTTATCCTGATGTGTACATTCCTGTATCCTCTCCTGTCACTCTGGGACGCTGTGTCCGCGTGGTTGGATGTGCATCTGTCAGCCTGGCGCCTCCTGTCTCCGGTGGCCGGCGCCGCCATTACTGTTTTCATTACCACATGGATTACAAACCAAACTTCCCTCCAAGTGTCTGCATGGGCGCAGCCATCTTGGATTCTGTCAGCTGATCATTTCCACCAATCTGTTCTCAGTATTGATAATCTGCATAATTGCCTAGCCAATCCCTTCCTTGCTGCAGGTATAAATACACTGTGCCTGAGCAAGGAAGGCGTCAGTGCTTTGGTTGTCAAACCTAGTTCCTGTTTGTCTCTCTCCTGTGATTGTCTTCCAGGTTCCAGCTCCTGTCTCAAGACTTCCACCATAGAGACCCGCACCAGCATTCCACCTGCGGTGTAGCCTGACTCTCCAATCCATTGTGGATTCATCTGTTTCCAGCTACAACATTACCTGCTTCCAGCTCAGCTTCCAGCAGAGTACAGCTTCCCTTAAAGGGCTGGTGTCCTTTCTACACTTTACCACTCTCCACCGGTATTATTATTTCTCCGCTCTCAAGTTCTACATTTCAGTTCATATTTCATCGCTCCCAAGTTCATTTATTATTTAACTGGTTCCAGCCAGTATCCACTCCGTGCTAACAACAGTCTGGTTCCAGCCAGTATCCACAGCAGCTGTTTTATCTTCAGCAACCCAGCTTTTCCTGGAACACCAGCTGGCACAATCCTGGGTTATCTCCATTGCTACAGTCGGGCCTGGTAAGGACTTACCATCTAGAAGATCATAAGAACTATCTCACACTACCAGTGCCCTGTGGCTCCTGCCATCCTGTAGTACCCAGGAACTGTATTTATTCTTTGCTGACTTTTACGTTTTCTTTTACTGCTGCTGTGTTGCGGAGTTGTCATAATAAACATCATTGACTTTTATCCAAGTTGTCGTGGTCACGCCTTCGGGCAGTTATTATTCATGTTACTTACATGTCCAGGGGTCTGATACAACCTCCCAGGTTCCGGTACATCTCAGCCCCTACAACTGAGGCTGCCTCCCGTCAGCTCAGGCCCTCAGTTGTGACAACTGGACTCATACGCCAGTACCACTGGAATTATACGGCAGGATCACTGGACTGGATTTATATGCCAGTATAACTGGAATTATACGGCAGGATCACTGGATTTATACGGCAGTACCGCTGGACATATACGGCAGTATCAATGGACATATACGGCAGTACCACTGCAATTATACGGCAGGATCACTGGAATTATACGGCAGGAACACTGGAATTATACTGTAGGATCACTGGATTTATACGGCAGTAACGTTGGACATATACGGCAGTATCAATGGACATATACGGCAGTATCACTGAACATATACGGCAGTACCACTGGACATATATGGCAGTATCACTGGACTGGACTCATACGCCAGTACCCCTGGAATTATACGGCAGGATCAATGGATTTATATGCCAGTACCACTGGTATGATACGGCAGGATCACTGGAATTATACGTCAGGATCACTGGAATTATACGGCATGATCACTGGAATTATACGGCAGTACCACTGTACTTATACGGCAGTACCACTGGACATATACGGCAGTATCACTTGACTGGACTTATACGCTAGTACCTCTGGAATTATACGGCAGGATCACTGGAATTATACGGCAGTACCACTCGATTTATACGGCAGTACCACTGGACATATACGGCAGTATCACTGGACTGGAGTTATACTCCAGTACTACTGGAATTATACGTCAGGATCACTGGTAATATACGCCAGGATCACTGGAATTATACATCAAAATCACTGCAAATATACGGCAGGATCACTGGAATTATACGTCAGGATCACTGGAATAATACGTCAGGATCACTGGATTTATACGCCAGTACTACTGGAATTATACAGCAGGATTACTGGATTTATACACCAGCTCCTCTGGAATTATATGGCAGGATCACTGGAATTATACGGCAGGATCATTGGATTTATACGGCAGTACCGCTGGACATATACGGCAGTATCAATGGACATATACGGCAGTATCACTGGACATATACAGCAGCACAGGGACACCACCACTGGACTGATGCAGGACAACACAGCACCACTGCAATGGACTGGACTTATACAGCAGCACTGGACATATGGCAGCAGAGGACACTACCACTGTGACTGGACTGATGCAGCACAAGACACCGCCACTGGAATGATGCAGCACAACACAGCACCACTGGACTGGACTTATACAGCAGCATTGGACATATAGCAGCAGAGGACACCACCACTGTTACTGGACTGATGCAGCACAATACACCACCACTGGACTGATGCAGCACAACACAGCACTACTGGACTGGACTTATACAGCAGCACTGGACATATGACAGCAGAGGACACCACCACTGTTACTGGACTGATGCAGCACAAGACACCACCAATGAACTGATGCAGCACAACACAGCACCACTGGACTGGACTTATACAGCAGCACTGGACATATGACAGCAAAGAACACAACCACTGTGACTAGACTGATGCAGCACAAGACACTAACACTGAACTGATGCAGGACACTGACGACGGAGACACGTCCTCTCTCTACACTCTCCAATGCCGGTCTGAAAATGGCGGCGACGCGCTGCAACTTATATGGAATCCAAACCCCACGAGAATCCAACAGCGGGATGATGACATATTGCCTCATTCTGATTTCCAAGTCAGGTGGGAAAATCAGAGCCTGACTCAGATCCGGGCTCGGGTAGTGAAGTCCGGTAGGGTTCGGTTCTCTGAGAACCGAACCCGCTCATCTCTACTTTTGAGTACTGTATATTCTCAGAAAATAGGATTTTAATTACCTGTAAATCCTTTTCTCGTAGTCCGTAGAGTATGCTGGGGTCCACATTAGTACCATGGGGTATAGACGGGTCCACTTGGAGCCACTGGCACTTTAAGAGTTTGAGAGTGTGGGCTGGCTCCTCCCTTTATGCCCCTCCTACCAGACTCAGTCTCTAGAAACTGTGCCCGAGGAGACGGACAACTTCGAGAGAAGGATTTTACACAGATAGTGGCGAGATTCACACCAACTCACACACAAGGCAAACCAAGCTAACCAGCTTGAAACATCAGCAACGGCTGAACAACATTACTTAACCAAGTAACAAAACAGTACTCAACCGAGAATTAAGCAGTACTGAACTAAGTAACCACTGCAGGATCACGAAGCGCTGGGCAGGCACCCAGCATCCTCTACGGACTACGAGAAAAGGATTTATCGGTAGGTAATTAAAATCCTATTTTCTCTTACATCCTAGAGGATGCTGGGGTCCACATTAGTACCATGGGGATGTACCAAAGCTCCAAGAACGTGAGGGAGATCGTGGAGGCTCCTGCAGAACTGATTGACCACACTTCAGGTCCTCAGCGGCCAAAGTATCGAACTTGTAGAACTTTGCAAACGTGTTCGACCCAGACCAAGTAGCTGCTCAGCAAAGCTGTAAAGCTGAGACACCCCGGGCAGCCGCCCAGGAAGACCCCACCTTATGAATAGAGTGGACCTTAACAGACGTAGGACATGGCAATCCTGCCATAGAATACGCATGTTGGATAGTGAACCTGATCCAGCGAGAGATCGTCTGCTTAGGAGGAGGACACCCAAGTTTCTTGGGATCATACAGGACAAACAGAGAGTCCGATTTTCTGTGACGAGCAGTCCTCTTCACATAGATTCTCAGAGCCCTTACAACATCCAAGGACTTTGATGAAATCAGTAGCTACTGGCACGACAATAGGTTGGTTGATATGAAATGCCGACACAACTTTCGGAAGGAACCGCTGACGTGTCCGGAGCTCAGCTCTATCTTCATGGAAGATCAAGTAGGGGCTCTTACAAGACAAAGCACCCAACTCAGACACACGTCTAGCAGAAGCTAAGGCCAACAAAGTGATAGCCTTCCACGTGAGAAATTTTACCTCAACCTCCGGTAGAGGCTTGAACCAATCCGATTGGAGGAACTGTAACACCATGTTAAGATCCCAGGGCGCTGTAGGTGGCACAAAGGGAGGCTGGATGTGCAGAACCCCTTTCAGAAAAGTCTGAACCTCAGGAAGGGAAGTCAACTGTTTCTGGAAGAAAATGGACAGGGCTGAAATCTGGACCTTTACAGATCCCAAACTCAGGCCCATATCCACACCGGCTTGTAGGAAGAGGAGAAACCATCCCAGTTCAAACTCCACCGTAGGAAACTTCTTGGACTCACACCAAGATACATATTTTTTCCAAATACGATGGAAATGTTTAGACGTTACTCCTTTCCTAGCCTGTATCAGGGTAGGAATAACCTTGTTCGGAATGCCCTTTCCGAGATAATATCTGGCGTTCAACCTCCATGCCATCAAATGTAGCCATGGTAAGTCTTGATAAGAAAACGGCCATTGCTGTAGCAGGTCCTGCCAAAGAGGAAGAGGCCTCAGCTCTTCCAGCAGTAGAGCCAGAAGATCCGCGTACCAAGCCCTTCTTGGCCAGTCCGGAGCAATGAGGATTGCCTGAACTCTTGTTCTCCTTATGAGTTTTAGAACTCTTGGAATGAGTGGAAGTGGAGGAAACACGTACACCGACTGGAACACCCATGGAGTCACTAGGGCGTCCACCGCCACGGCTTGCGGGTCCCTTAACCTGGAACAATACAGCTGAAGCTTCTTGTTGAGACGAGAGGCCATCATGTCTATTTGAGGTACACCCCAAAGATCTGTACCTCCGTGAACACCTCCGGATGGAGTCCCCGCTCTCCTGGATAGAGGTCGTGTCTGCTGAGGAAGTCCGCTTCCCAGTTGTCTACTCCCGGAATGAAGATTGCTGACAGCACCAACACGTGTTTTTCTGCCCAGAGGATGATTCTTGTTACCTCTGACATCGCAGCTCTGCTCTTCGTTCCGCCCTGTCGGTTTATGTAAGCCACCGTTGTTACATTGTCCGACTGCACTTGAATGGCTCGATCTCGCCCGCAGAAGATGGGCCACTTGGAGAAGACTGTTGTAGACGGCTTAGTTCCAGAATGTTTATTGGAAGGCTGGATTCCAGGCCTGACCACCGTCCTTGGAAGGTTTCCCCCTGAATGACTGCGCCCCAGCCCCGGAGACTTGCATCCGTGGTCACAAGGACCCAGTCCTGAATCCCGAACCTGCGGCCCTCCAGAAGGTAAGTCAGTTGCAGCCACCAGAGGAGTGAAACCCTGGCTTTTGGCAACAGACTTATTCTCTGGTGCATGTGTAGATGAGATCCCGACCACTTGTCCAGGAGATCAAGTTGGAAGGGCCGAGCATGAAACATACCGTACTGTAGAGCTTCGTAAGAGGCCACCATCTTCCCCAGAAGGCGAATGCACTGATGAACCAAAACCAGGGCTGGCTTCAGGACATCCCGGACCATTGTTTGTATCACCAACAATTTCTCCTCCTGGAGAAACACTCTCTGCACTTCCGTGTTGAGGATCATTCCCAGAAAAGACAACCTCCTGGTCGGCTCCAAATTTGATTTTGGAATATTCAGGATCCAACTGTGTTCCCTGAGCAGATGAGTCGTGAGAACAATGGACTGCAACATCTTCTCCATGGATGATGCCTTTATCAGCAGATCGTTCAGATATGAGATTATGTTCACCCCCTGTCTGCGGAGGAGAACCATCATCTCTGCCATCACCTTGGTGAAAACCCTCAGTGCTGTGGAGAGGCTGAATGGCAGTGCCTGGAATTGATAGCGACTGTCTAACAGTGCAAATCTGAATGTGAAGGTACGCATCCTTGATATCCAGGGATACCAGAAACTCTCCCTCCTCCAGACTTGAAATCACTGCTCTGAGAGACTCCATTTTGAATTTGAACACCCTCCGGTAAAGGTTCAACGATTTCAAGTTCAAAATTGTTCTGACCAAACCATCCGGTTTCGGTACCACAAAAAGGTTTGAATAATAACCCTTGCTTTGCATATGAGGTGGAACTGGGACAATGATCTGTGACTTTTCCAATTTTATGTTGGCTTCCTGTAGGATAGCCCTGTAGCAAAGCTGGCAAGCCTTATTTGAAGAATCGGTGAGGCGGGAATTCTTGAAACTCCAGTCTGTACCCCTGGGACACAATATCCTGTACCCAGGGATTCAGGCCGGACGACACCCAGACGTGTCTGAAACGTCTGAGTCTCGCACCCACCAGCCCGTCCTCCAGGTTTTGAGGTCCACCGACATGCTGAGGATTTTGAGGAACCAGAAGCAGGTCTCTGTTCCTGGGAGCCTGCCGGTGCAGGCTTTTAGGATTTTGTCCGGCCACCTCTAAAGAAAGTGGTAGGAGGCTTGGACTTTTTTGCCTTAGTGGTCCGAAAGGACTGCGGCACAGCTGAAGAAAATGGTTTCTTCGTAGAAGGTGTAGCAGAAGGAAGGAAAGGTGACTTACCCGCGGTTGCCATGGAAATCCACGCATCCAACGCTTCCCCACATAGAGCCTGACCTGTGTAGGGTAGGTTCTCCACACTTCTCCTGGATTCCGCGTCTGCAGACCATTGGCGTAGCCAGAGTCCCCTGCGGGCTGAGACCGACATGGAAGATATCCGTGCAGTCAGCGTACCCAAGTCCTTCATGGATTCCACCACGAACCCCGCAGAATCCTGTATGTTACGTAAAAACAGTTCAATGTCACTTCTATCCATTGTATTCAAATCCTCTATTTATGTGCCAGACCACTTTAATATGGCTTTAGAAATCCATGCACAGGCAATAGTGGGCCTTAACGCCACTCCTGAAGCAGTGTAAATGGATTTGAGTGTAGTGTCAATCTTACGATCAGCCGGTTCTTTTAACACGGTAGATCCAGGGACAGGTAAACCACCTTTCTAGACAGTCTGGAGACAGATGCGTCAACAATGGGTGGATTTTCCCATTTTTTCCAATCTTCCTCAAGGAAGCGAACAGCAACCAGAACCCTTTTTGGGATCTGGAATTTTTTCTCCGGGTTTTCCCAGGATTTTTCAAATAACGCGTTTATTTCTTTAGAAGCAGGGAAGGTTAGCGAGGCTTTCTTATTGTCAGTGAAGTAAGCCTCCTCAACCTGCTCAGGTGTTGTGTCATTAATGTTTAACACATCTCTAATGACCTCAATCATGAGCTGCACCCCCTTAGCAAGGGATGCCACTCCCCTCAGCACATCCCCATCACCGTCTGCAGTATCAGAATCGTTATCAGTGTCATCTTGCATAATTTGGGCAAGTGCACGTTTCTGTGGGAACATGCTGGGGGATTTTGCAGGAATAGGGACAGAGCCTGACCAAACTGCCATAGATTTCTTCAACACCGGAGTTTCAGTCTCGGTATTAGCTACCCTAGTAGAGATCTGAGAGATCATTCCTTTGATAGAAGTTAACCACTCAGGTTCAACAATAGGGATCTGAGCCAAAGCATTACAATCCTGTGTACATGGAATGGATCCCTCCTGAGAGGAAACATCTTCTGCAGCATATGACACAGAGTCCCTAGACATGGCTATGTGAGATAGTAAACACCACACACACACACACACACACACATACACACACACACACACACACACACACACACAGGGAAATGTCACAGTTTCCCCCCAAGTATGCCACAGAGAGACGCAGAGATTGGAGCCAACCCACACACTGCGCTTTTTGAGGTAGAACTAACGAAACTACCAGCGCTGTCTGTGTACCTTAATAGACTACACAAACTTTACACAGACTTCCCCCCCCCCCATCTACAACCCCCTGGTACCGCACAGGATAGCTGGAGTTGCTTGGAGGGACAGCTCTCCCTGTCAACGTCTGTTGTACAGGAACTGCAGGCAGGAAAATTACGCTGAATGCTGCTGGGTCCGCTCTGAGGAGAAGCTCCGCCCCCTGAACATGGCACTGCTTCCCGCTCTTCATTATATTATACTGGCCTGAGGATTTCTGCTGGCAGCGATCCGGGGACCCTGACAGGCTTGCTGACCAGTGTAGGGTATAGGCGCTGGCTCAGGGTGCCCCTCACAGTGCCTCACTATGTATCGCTGAGCCCCTAAGCGCAGTTAGTACTGCGCTCCATACCCTGTTGCCGCCATCTTCACACCGGCGCCCCGCTTGCCAGGGGGAGGGCGGTGACTCTCTCGCCACCGAAGACTTCTGGCTCTGTAAGGGGGTGGCGGCATGCTGCGGGAGTGAGCGGTCGCCTGGAGTGGCTAATGATCAGCACCCTTAGGAGCTCATTGTCTTGTCAGCGGAGATAGTGGCTCAGACTCCGCAGGGCGGACACTACTCCTCCCCTTAGTCCCTCGAAGCAGGGAGGCTGTTGCCAGCAGCCTCCCTGTAAAATAATAAACTCTAAAAAAAGCTTTTACTAGAGAAACTCTGGAGAGATCCCCTAGCTGTGACCGGCTCCTCCGGGCACATTTTCTAAGCTGAGTCTCAAACTCTTAAAGTGTCAGTGGCTCCTAGTGGACCCGTCTATACCCCATGGTACTAATGTGGACCCCAGTATCCTCTAGGACGTAAGAGAAAAACTGAGTCAGACAGAACCCGATATATCTGGCTGGGAAGAGCAATTAACAAGCTCGGATGAGGACCACTGCTTTCAAGTCAGATATCTCCAGTTCCCCAGGGCCGATTTTTAAAAATATGGTACCGCTGGAAAAGGGGACCCTTAGCTATCAGCCTAGGGCCCTTATACTCCTGGAGAGCTTTGCCAACTGCCCCTTGAGCACATACGAAAAGACAGCCCTGATCAGACTGCAGTACTATTGACATTTATGGGGACTGTGATCTGCAGCGATAGCTTTTTGTAGGAGATTTATGAGAACTCCAGCATTAGGTTGTTGTTATCTAGCCGAAGTACATATCATTATGCAAACTGTTAAGATCATGGCTTGAAAAATAAGTATTTTTTTGTTATAGATTATACAAACTCCATTCAGTTAGGAGTGGACCATGGTGGGAATTGGAAATAAACCCATGACCTCAGTGATGTGAGGCGGTAATGCTAACCATTATATCGCCTGTGCTGCTCAATTGGACCCTGCATGTGTGATCTCTTAAAGGAGTTTTATTTTATTGATTGTATATTTCTCTCAAATATTGAGGTGATCCTGTAATAAAGTTCTTTACTCTTTTGCATTTCTTTCTGCCTCCAGCTAAAGATAGATGAATTTGAGTCTAATGTAAATGAAATCAAGGATCCTTATCCTTCTGCCGACTTTCCAGGTAAGAGATAGCCTTTTTTCTTTACTTACAAATTTCACAGCGTACAATGTAGAGAAGCATATTAGTTTAAATTACAATCAGAATGTACTGTACTTTCAAACACCAGAATAAAAATGAGTGCATAGTATAGTCTCAGGTGGTAGTTTTAAGCCAATAGTAAACTGTGCTCCCTCCTGAATCCATAACCAGAGTTATACTTTTTTTTAACCGGTTGGGTCCACACTAAAATAAGGGAAAAATTAGTAGAGATGTGCACGTTTTGAAACTAATTCATTGGGGGTCATTCCGAGTTGATCGTAGCTGTGCTAAATTTAGCACAGCTACGATCAGGCACTCAGCACAGGGCTAGTCCGTCCCACATGTCAGTGCCGCCCCCCTCCCCCACAGAAATGCAAAAGCTTTGCACAGCGGCGATGCGTTTGCATTTGAGGAGTAACTCCCGACCAGCGCAACTCCTGCGGCTGGCCGGGAGAACCTCTTCGCTGCCCGGGTCGCAGCAGCTGCGTGTGATGTCACGCAGCTGCCTTGGCCCGACCCCCAACGGTCCGGCCATGCCTGCCTTGGCTGGACCGCGCCCCCTAAATGGCGGCTTAACGCCGCCGTCCAGCCCCCTCCCGGACAGCGACCACCTCTGCCTGTCAATCAGGCAGAGGCGATTGCTAGGGAACAACGGCCTTCGGACATCCAGCATGCGCATGTTTTTTTTTTTAAATTGTCACAAAAGCTAAAATCAAATAATGTGGCCCTTTTTTTGTACCTACAGTATTATTAACCCCAATAACATTAAGGAGTTGAATAAATTTTCCCTTTTGTCCACATATTTTAAATACTGTGAGTGCCGCTCTATGGGAGTATTTATGAAAGCTTGGAGAGAGATGACCTGTGAGAGATAAAGTACCAGACAATCAGCTGCTAACTGTCATTTTTCAAACTCAGACTGTAAAATTTAAGGCAGAAGCTGATTGCTTGTATTTATCTCTCACAATTTTCTCTCTCTCTCCAAGCTTTCATAAATACCCCTCTATATGTTTATTTTTTATAATTGCCTGTTTTAAGTGTGCCATCAGAGGTACTGTGTAATAAAATGTATCACGGGAGGTGCGGGATGGCAGACGATCTTGGATGTTTTGTTAAAGGGGCAATCACTTACTAGGCACGGTTTTGCCTTGTAAGTGAATGTCTCTTCAAAAACGTCCGATATCGGCCGGCATACTGCACCTGCGATCTTGGGCTCCATTACATCCTGCCGGTGAAATCAGTATAAAATAAGCTCCACCTCAATGTGCCCACACCCCATAATGATATGCCCAAACTCTGCCCATGTCTGCCCTGTAACATCTATTTTTTGTCAAAATCGGCGATAAAAGTAAAAGTTTGTTAACATTTGTTTTTTTTGTGAAAAAAATTATAATTTACTATTAGAGATTATTTAACAACAAAAATATCTGTAGTACATCAATGTAAGCTTCCTGTTTGAATGAAAATAGCAAAAATATAATTGAAAAATACACCTATAAAATGATGTACTGTACTGTATAGTGTATACATGATTTTGTGGGTGTATTTTACTTTTAATTAGCACAATGAAGAATACATCTATCAGCTTCAAAGGTGAATCCACAATCAGCAATCAGAAGCGGCAATCATCAGTATGCATTTAGGCAACTGATATGGCTGTGTCATGTACAGTAGGTCTGCCTTACTACACAAATACAACCTTACTATACTATTGACATGCCTTTTCCCTGCTTGTTCTGTCTCCCCAAACACACTGTTGGTGCAAATGTCACACCTAAATATATAAACAGACATATCCCTTTTTTTTAGGGCGTGCACAATACAAATTTGATTATACAGTAACTGCAGAATGTCAAAAGTATAATGTCACTTGCAGAGCATAAGGTAAATCAATGATTGCCCCAACACAATGCAGCAATACACTCCTCAACTAGGCAAATATGGTAAAGATGAAGAGTGGCAGAATCATTTCAGCACAGAGTCCAGGTAAATCCAGCAACTGAAATGGACCCAGGGCCACTTGGTTTATCCAGCAGGGGACCCCAAGGTGTGGATCATAGGGTCAACAGTAAGTAGGTCCACACCTGAAATAGGTCGACACAGTCATTAGGTTAATGTGAACAAGGTCGACATGAGGTTTTTACATTTTTTGGGTGTTGTTTTCTTGGCAGAGTGAAGGGGAACCATAACTAGTGCACTGTGTCCCCTCGCATGGCTTGCTTTGCTCGCCATGCTTCGGGCAAGGTGCCTCACTCCGCTACCACTGCACTCGGCACAGGTTACCGTTCCAATCGTAAAGTATGAAAAAGTTTTAAAAAATTAGAATTTTTTTGTGAAAATCTCTTGTCGATCTTTTTCCATATCGACCTTGTCCATGTCAACCTAGTGATCATCGACATATAGACCATGTCAACCTAATGAGTGTCGACCTAAGTTCTGTCAACCTAAAGACCGGTTACCAAGGTAAATTAGCCTAGTATGGTTCTTACCACAGTAAGAGGGTGCTGGTAGCTGAGGGGTATGCGGTCAGCATCCTGGCAGATTAGATGCCAGCAGTCAGGTGATCGACGCCGGAATCCCAACACCACTCAGAATCCCGGCACTGGAACCCCGGCCACCAGCATCCCGAAGGTAAGTATTGGGGTGAGGGTTAGGGCATGGGAGGAGGGGGTCATAGAGTTAGGCACTGCGTTAGCCTTACCTGCCACCTCCATGAGTCTTAGCCCTAGCCACCGCCCCCTGTGAATAGCCGTAGCCGTCACCGCCGACTCACCTGCCTACTGATTACTTCCTCCCACTCCTACCTCCAAGAATTTTCACGTGCTGCTCCATTTCTCTTGAATTCCCTACCTCTCCCCCTCAGACTCTCCACCTGTCTACAAGACTTCAAACGGGCTCTCAAGACCCACTTCTTCACCAACCCCAGCCAAATCTCATCCTAACCGTCTGTTCCACGCACTCTATGTACTCCGTCGGTGTCACCCCTGCCTGTCTACCCCTCCCCTTTAGAATGTAAGCTCTCACGAGTAGGGCCCTCTTCTCTCATGTGCTTATCCTTTTCTTACTTTAATAGTCTTCAACTGCCCCAAATCCAGCAGTCTTCTGCCACCTGATACTTATTCCAGTGTCATCTGCTGATGTAACTATGTTTATTTACCCTGTACTTGTCCTATACTGTCATCAACTGTAAGTTTCTGTTTTCCTGTTTTGATGATTTGTTTATGTACTCTGTAATTGGGCACTGCGGAACCCTTGTGGCACCATATAAATAAAGGATAATAATAATAATAATAATAATAATAAAATATTGATGCCCTATCCACCACCCCAGGCGGGTTAGGGATAGGTGCAGGGAAGGTGTAAATGAATTACCCCGTCCTCTGTCGACATTCTAATAGTTGGGATGCTGCAGACGGTCACACCCAGCTGAGGTGGGTGCAGACATGATGCAGACCGGACTGGATTATGATTAGTTCAATACCAGAGCAGTGTACCAAAGGATATACCAACAGATGTCAGTCAAAGGAGTACAGTAAGTAAACATGAAGGGAAGTAGATCTGCAGATGCAGCAATATAGAATGCCTCCAACTCAGCTGGGAATGGATGCTGAGCACCTAAAAACCAGACTGAAAACAGAAACACCGGAGTCCCAGCTAGACACTGCCAGGAATCAGAACCAGAGATAGTAAGTTTTAACCAGGAACAAAATCATGAAACATACCAGTTGTATCAGGAGATGGAACTAGAGCAGACCGCAAAGCAATCCAGAAGCTGTATCAGGAGACAAGAGCAAGAAATACATAGCACAGGAACTAGGAAGCTGGCACAGGTGAAATTTCAGGACAGAGTTTATATACCTATATGCCAGACACTTCCAATCAGTATTACTATGTAACCACACCTGCATAGAAGTTCAACGTTACTATTACTAAAAGCAAGCTCTCACATACAGGGAAATACCATAATAAAGACTGACATTCTCACACTTCCAGGCAGCACACCTGCACTACAGCTCAGAGTGACTGAAAGCACACACATGGCTTGTCAGTGACTGACAACTAGGCAGAACCCTAGGCTGCATGGACTTGGGTCTGTGGAGCCCTTGACAGAGGGGGCATGTCCCCTGTGCTCCACCACTTAATCAGCTTTCCTGAGAGTTGAGCTTTAGCAAGAGCCAAGGGTGATTATATAACATGGCTCTGGGATGGATATGTCCATATGGATGAGAAAGGGGGTGGGGAGAAATAACCCTATTTGGAAGGTCTTTCAGACAACTTGACATTGCTTTTGAACCCTATATAACCCTCTGCCATCTCCATGTGTGTAACCCCATAGAATCTTGCAAATGAGCATGTTTAAGAATTCAAAGACTTAGACTTACATAATTCTTGGCCCACAGGTCAGCCACTGCCAAATGCTAATTTGAATTATATTTAAAAGTGTCATTACATGGGCTTTTCCAGTCACAATTCAGTCGAGCTAAGCTTTATGTGGCTGGAATCAAGGTTCAACTTGGTTATGTTTGTGGAAAGACATGGTCCTACAGTGAATGGAAGTATTGTTGGACAATGACTACACACACTGAGATTGGGGACATCTCCACCTGCATTTCAACAAACTTTAAATGACATCTGAATGTTACTGAGCGATTGCTGACTAGTGACTGCAGCTTTATAGTGATGTTTTCTACTAGTTGTGTCTAAAATGACATAAATAGTCATCAAAATTAGAAAGTATGGGCACTGCAATGTAAAACAGCTGGTTAGAAAGGGGGCAGAATTTAGCAGCTTATTTTCTTAAGGGTTTTTTATTTTATTTTTAAGAATAGTATGTATATACACATCGATTTTTTATTTTTCGTATTTTTCATTAAAATAAAATGTTTCACAATTCCCAAATTTCAAAACTCCAAAATATAAGAAAATCCTAGATTTCATTGTTCAAGATTCCATTGTTCATATCATTGCTGGTTTTCACCATGTTAAAAAGCATGCATTTACATTTTTCCATGACATAGTCACCCTACTGTAAAATTAACTCATTTGTTTTTCTCCATTTAATATCTTGTACCATTTTGTCTTTTCTTAGGTGATGATGAGGAGGAAGAACCTGACATACCTTTAAGTCCTCGCCCTCGCCCTCTGGCAGAGCTGCAATTAAAAGAGAAGGCTGTTCCCATGCCGGAGGCCAGTTCATTCTTCATTTTCAGCCCAACCAACAAGTACGTCCTTTAACAGCAACTTAATTAGGCAATATCAAATTTGTCACATAAATTCCCAAGACAAAAGTAGACTCAGATGTAAAGCTAACAACATGCACAGAAATAATTTGGTCAGATTGCTTTATGACCAGAAGAGAGGATAATTTGGCAACACATACTCAAAACATTTATTTTGTCCTAAATTAAGGGAGAATTATTTGGTTAATTCTGAATTCCTGTACTAAAACAAATATGTAACAAGTTATGTTTTTCCATATTTTTCCATCTTTCATTACCACTCTTCTTTTATGTTTATAGAATCAGAGTACTGTGTCATCGTATTGTCAATGCCACCACCTTCACCAATTTCATCTTGCTCTTCATTTTACTAAGTAGCATCTCTTTGGCTGCTGAGGATCCTATTCAACCAGACTCTTTCCGTAATCAGGTGACACTATGAAATTACAATTCTGTAGCAGAGAGGAGATATAATAAAATGATTTACAAGTATATAAAATGTGGAACAGTGCATTGAGTTTTGGTCTAAAGAACAGCTACTTGTACTTTAATTGACATTAGTTGCACAAAATTTTCTTGCATATTTGTTCTAAAGTAGTATTATCTCAGGTACTTTTGTGTATGTTTTTTATGACTAGCTGACATTACTGATTTGGATTTGATCTGTTTTTACATTTTATATATTTTCATGTTTGCATCATTTTCTGTATATAATAGTGTTTTGTATATAGTCAACACTTATTGCACTAAATTTGCACTTTTTATTTATTACTTACAGCACGCTTTCTTTTATTTCTAGAATGTTTGTAAAACGTGTTCTAATTGGAAACAAAAAGGCAATTGATTATCAGATCTTTTAATAGCATATATCTTTCAATTATCATCAGGGCCGGATTAAGACTAGTGGTGGTCCTGGGGCAACAAATGCTTTCCGGCCTGCACCAATAAAATAATATTGACTCTTCACTCTGCCGCTTTCACAACTATGCCACTTAGGGAAGAAGGAGAAAGAGTAGGGGAGTGAGAGAGAGACAAAGAGGGTGTCAGGGAGAGAGAGAGAAGGGGGAGAGGTGAGAACGAGAGAGAAAGAGTGACAGTATCAGATAGAAAGAGAAAGGAGCGAGATAGAGAAAGATGGTGTCAGGAAAAGAAAGGGTGTCAGAGAAAGAGAGAAAGAAGTGAGAAAGAGGGAGAGAGAGAGAGGGTGTCAGGGAATGAGACAAAGAGAGGGGAGAGAGAGGGTGTCAGTCAGTGAGAGAGAGAAAGGGTGTCAGGGAGAGAGAGAGGGAAAGAGGAGAGTGAGATGAGCAAGAAAGAGAGGTGGTCAGGAAGAAAGAGAGAGAGGGGAGCAATAGAATGAGAGAGACAGGGTGTCAGGGAGAGATGGAGGGGGAATGAGCAGGAGAGAAACAGGGTGTCAGGTAGAGAGACAGAGAGAGAGAGGAGCAAGAGAGAGAGGGTGTCAGGTAGAGAGGGAGCGGGCAAGCGAGAGAGAGACGGTGTGTCAGGAACAGAGAGAGACAGAGAGAGCCTGGAGCAAGCGAGCGTGTCAGGGAAAGAAAGAGGAGGAAGCAAAGAGAGTAAGAGAGATAGAGAGAGGAGGGAGCAGGAGAGGGGAAAGTGGGTGTCAGTGAGAGAGGATATGTAGGGGGAGCGACAGAGGATGTCTAGGAGAGAGAGAGACAACATCACAGAGAGACCGATAAAGAATAAAGAGGGAGAGAGTGGAGCAAGAGAGAGTGTCAGGGAGAGAGGGAGGAAGGGTTAGTGAGCAGGAGAGACATTACCTGCTACAACCTGGCTACAGCACAGGTCTCTGATGGCATTAGGCCCCATCCCTTTCCCCATGCACTCGTGAATCACTACACTGTACTGTGTCGGGAGCCGACTGGGCAATAGGGTGCAGAGTGGGCCGGTCCAGGGCAATGTTTGCCACAGTGTAGGAGCCCCCAATGAGTGGGGGGCCCCTATAATCTGGCCCTGTTTATCATGTTAAAGGAAATTAGACTAAGGGGTATATTCAATTAGTGTCGGATCCATTCCGACATGCATTTGTCGGAATGGATCCGACAAGGGCTATTCAATAAACAGCCAAATCCAACTGTTGGATTTCAGCCAAATCAGACTGTCGGATTTGGTAATTCCTGGTGTCCTGCTGCTGCTGTCAGCAGCTGCCAGGTGCGCTGACAGTGGCGGCGGCGGGTGGGGGAGCTGACAGTGGTGGCGCCGGTGGGGGAGCTGACTGCGGTGGCGTGCAGCAGGGGAGCTGACTGTGTCGGCGGCCGGCGGGAAAGCTGACTGCGGTGGCTGGGGGAGCTGACAGTGGCAGCGGCCGGTGAAGTGACATGTCTGCAGCGGCAGGGGGAGGTGCTGCTGGGAGTGAGGTGCCTGGCCGGGGGGACGCTCTGCTCAATCCGACTTTTTTTAAAGTTGGATTCAGATTGTCGGAAAGGGGGCCAAAACCTGTTGGATTTGGCCCCATTTCCAACAGAAGCACGCGGATCGGCGCCTATTCTGATGATCCACGTGTTTTCTGACAAGTCAAAAATTCCTGATTTGACGGAAAAAATGTGCCCTCTTTGAATAGGTCGGAACCATTTCTGTCGGAAGCTGCCGTCTTTTTCGACAAGATGGCAGCTTCCGTCAGCTATTGAATACGGCCCTAATAAGCAAATACAATATGTAATATGTTTTTTGGTCTAATTTTCTTTTAACATGATAAATTAGTATTATAAGTGCTGTACTAATTAAGTACAAATTAATACACACAACTGTTGACTTCCCCTTTAAAATATCAATCGGAAGCTGCTTTATTGCTGTGGGCCAGTTACAACTAACGATGTGATAATTTCAATAGATTGCAAAGGCTACATTACAGCAGAGATAGTATAAGTGGAAGGTATGTAGGCACACTAAACTAATCATAAACTATTGCCGACTCTATGGGTTTTTAGACGAGGAGATGTTGCCCATAGCATTCAATTAGATTCTGCTTATCATTTATCTAGCGTCGTTCGAGTCTACAATTTAATATCTAGAATCTGATTGGTTGCTATGGGTAACATCTCTACTTGTAAAAACCTGCAGTTTAGTAAATAATATATACCCCTACCTGTTAATTGCAACTAATTATACAGCATAAAAAGTATTCTACCCCTATTGCCTCGTCTGTCCAGGCTTTGTTTCTATTTGTTCATGTTTGTTATAACTGTCACATGCATGTCTGTCTGTCACCCATGTCTTTTACTGAATTCCTCAGTATGCCCCTGTTTGTTACAGATGTCCCTTTGTAATCTTGTATACCCCTGTGATTACAGTATGTTATAATAGTGCTTTGTACTAAATGCTATGTTGTGTAGTGCACTTATGCTTTGCAATTTTGATGTTTTATGTCTACTCCTTGTACGGTGGTGCCAATTTTTTGAGGCTTCTTATTAATTAAAGACAATAACAATAGTAATAATCATAATAATAATTATTGATGGGGTGGGTAGTCATTTGTAAACCGACAGGGATCGGATGGCGGATTATGTTAAGACATCAAAACCGACCTTTAGTAAATTACATTGGTTTCCGGCAGCTTCTAAATGATGCAAAACCCGCTTACTTAGTAAATTTAGTCTAATATGGTTTTGTTAAAACTCTCCTGTTTGCCTTTCAGATTCTCTATTACTTTGATATTGTTTTCACGGCTATTTTTACCACCGAGATCGTCCTTAAGGTAAAAAGAAATGTATCTCACTCTACTCACCCTTTCTCTGTTTCTATTACTTCATTTTTTTTCCTTCTTTCTCTCAGCTTAGTTAGTCAGTGTAAATTATCTAAAAGTATTGTCTTCTTCATCTCAGATGACCACATATGGTGCTTTCTTGCACAAAGGTTCCTTCTGCAGAAACTATTTTAACATCCTTGATCTGTTGGTGGTTGGAGTCTCTCTCATCTCTTTTGGGATTCAGTGAGCAAAAAACTTTTTCAGTTTGTTCAATTATTGATTGTTTCTCATCACTAGTGCATGACAGCTTTATTGATTCAGTTAAAAATAGGGAAATCAACAATTATTGTAGGTAATACCTTGTTATGTACTGTATATTCTACATAACATAATATGTAACTACCAATCCGATGGACAAATTCCAATAGATTAGAGTTGTGACCAGCGGCAGCTCCTACCTTTTTTTGTGTAGGTGGTGTTGCTGCTACCCATGCCCGGAGAGGAGACATCCTATTCCTGGCACCTGCGCAATGGTTCTGGTAGGTACTGGGACCGGCTGCTTGACTGCGCATGCGTAAAACCCCTAGCTTCTGTGGACTGCACCAGCTGCGGCCCATAGATGTCGGCTAGGGCTGACATTCAGGTAGGGATGGCTAATCGCAGCCTGGTCTGGCAGTCCCAGAGGGAGGAAACACCTCCCAATAGGACTGCCTGTCCTGCGTGTGAATGGCAGGTACAGTAGCACTTCCAATAGGAAGTCACTGCCAGTCACAGTGAAGCCAGTGCAGTCACAGCTGAGCTCACTAAAGTTGTGGATTTTACTGGGAGGGCTGCAGTACCGTAACTCATAAATAAAATCCCTAACTGTTTGTGACTTATTTTGTGTTTAAAATAAATATAAGTTTTTTTTATTATGCATGTTTTCAACATATAAACATGTCATTGTGCCGAGCAATGCTTTGTTCCACCCCTGCTTAGGAGTTTTCTTTCTGACTCATAGTATTTTTTAGGATTTGTCATTTACAAATAGTGAAAATGCATAGAATGCAATTTCTTGTGTGACAATGGGGAATATTTATTAAACCATTTAAAGAGGACAAGTGAAGGTCTTGACCATAGCAATCAGTCTGATGTATCTATCATTTATCTAGTACATTCTATTAAGTGAAAGCTAGAATGTGATTGGTTGTTATGAACTATACTGCATCTACACTTACCTCCTTATAAGATTTCATAAATCTCCCATTATGTTTTTCTTTCTTTGCTTTCTTCCTATATTTTTAAAGTTACAAGTGCCAATAAATGTAACAGCCTGCCCTATTTTAAAATTTCTAGCTGGTTGTCTCAGACAATCATCAATCCTTGTGTAAAGAGATGATGCTACATTTGAAGAGATGCTCATACACCAGAATACAGTATGTGTAGTGCAGCTGCTACCTATAAATGTGATGATGTGTAATATGATTGTGTGAACACTGGAATTTGACAAACAGTAAGTGTGACTGAGGTAAAATTAAATAGCTCTTTCAGTGAAGTTCTGCAGGGCAGATGAAAACAGTCTTCTATACAAATTCACCAAAAGAGATATATATTTTGTTGTAGGCTGGGTACACAATGTGGTTCTCGGCTGATGGGATGGCTGAACTAACAACAAATCTGCCATCCTGTACACACTGAATGATATAGCGTTCAGTGGCCACATCCAGAAGCATGGTGTCGTTCAAAATATCTTCTGCAGGCCGATCAGAAGACACGATGAACCACCGATGGGAGCATACAATAGTCCGTACACACTAGAGATGAGCGCCTGAAATTTTTCGGGTTTTGTGTTTTGGTTTTGGGTTCGGTTCCGCGGCCGTGTTTTGGGTTCGAACGCGTTTTGGCAAAACCTCACCGAATTTTTTTTGTCGGATTCGGGTGTGTTTTGGATTCGGGTGTTTTTTTCAAAAAACACTAAAAAAACAGCTTAAATCATAGAATTTGGGGGTCATTTTGATCCCAAAGTATTATTAACCTCAAAAACCATAATTTACACTCATTTTCAGTCTATTCTGAATACCTCACACCTCACAATATTATTTTTAGTCCTAAAATTTGCACCGAGGTCGCTGTGTGAGTAAGATAAGCGACCCTAGTGGCCGACACAAACACCGGGCCCATCTAGGAGTGGCACTGCAGTGTCACGCAGGATGTCCCTTCCAAAAAACCCTCCCCAAACAGCACATGACGCAAAGAAAGAAAGAGGCGCAATGAGGTAGCTGTGTGAGTAAGATTAGCGACCCTAGTGGCCGACACAAACACCGGGCCCATCTAGGAGTGGCACTGCAGTGTCACGCAGGATGGCCCTTCCAAAAAACCCTCCCCAAACAGCACATGATGCAAAGAAAAAAAGAGGCGCAATGAGGTAGCTGTGTGAGTAAGATTAGCGACCCTAGTGGCCGACACAAACACCGGGCCCATCTAGGAGTGGCACTGCAGTGTCACGCAGGATGTCCCTTCCAAAAAACCCTCCCCAAACAGCACATGACGCAAAGAAAAAAAGAGGCGCAATGAGGTAGCTGTGTGAGTAAGATTAGCGACCCTAGTGGCCGACACAAACACCGGGCCCATCTAGGAGTGGCACTGCAGTGTCACGCAGGATGTCCCTTCCAAAAAACCCTCCCCAAACAGCACATGACGCAAAGAAAAAAAGAGGCGCAATGAGGTAGCTGACTGTGTGAGTAAGATTAGCGACCCTAGTGGCCGACACAAACACCGGGCCCATTTAGGAGTGGCACTGCAGTGTCACGCAGGATGTCCCTTCCAAAAAACCCTCCCCAATCAGCACATGATGCAAAGAAAAAGAAAAGAAAAAAGAGGTGCAAGATGGAATTGTCCTTGGGCCCTCCCACCCACCCTTATGTTGTATAAACAAAACAGGACATGCACACTTTAACCAACCCATCATTTCAGTGACAGGGTCTGCCACACGACTGTGACTGATATGACGGGTTGGTTTGGACCCCCCCCAAAAAAGAAGCAATTAATCTCTCCTTGCACAAACTGGCTCTACAGAGGCAAGATGTCCACCTCATCATCACCCTCCGATATATCACCGTGTACATCCCCCTCCTCACAGATTATCTTCACGTCCAGTGTTGGGAAGGTCAGGCATCGCAACCGACACAATTGGACTCTCCTTGTGGATTTGGGATTTCGAAGAATGCACAGTTCTTTGCTGTGCTGCTTTTGCCAGCTTGAGTCTTTTCATTTTTCTAGCGAGAGGCTGAGTGCTTCCATCCTCATGTGAAGCTGAACCACTAGCCATGAACATAGGCCAGGGCCTCAGCCGTTCCTTGCCACTCCGTGTCGTAAATGGCAAATTGGCAAGTTTACGCTTCTCCTCCGACAATTTTATTTTAGGTTTTGGAGTCCTTTTTTTTCTGATATTTGGTGTTTTGGATTTGACATGCTCTGTACTATGACATTGGGCATCGGCCTTGGCAGACGACGTTGCTGGCATTTCATCGTCTCGGCCATGACTAGTGGCAGCAGCTTCAGCACGAGGTGGAAGTGGATCTTGATCTTTCCCTAATTTTGGAACCTCAACATTTTTGTTCTCCATATTTTAATAGGCACAACTAAAAGGCACCTCAGGTAAACAATGGAGATGGATACTAGTATACAATTATGGACTGCCTGCCGAGTGCAGACACAGAGGTAGCCACAGCCGTGAACTACCGTACTGTACTGTGTCTGCTGCTAATATAGACTGGTTGATAAAGAGATGTCTATGTAACTATGTATGTATAAAGAAGAAAGAAAAAAAAACCACGGTTAGGTGGTATACAATTATGGACGGACTGCCTGCCGAGTGCAGACACAGAGGTAGCCACAGCCGTGAACTACCGTACTGTACTGTGTCTGCTGCTAATAATATAGACTGGTTGATAAAGAGATGTCGTAGTAGTATGTATGTATAAAGAAGAAAAAAAAACCACGGTTAGGTGGTATACAATTATGGACGGACTGCCTGCCGAGTGCAGACACAGAGGTAGCCACAGCCGTGAACTACCGTACTGTACTGTCTGCTGCTAATATAGACTGGTTGATAAAGAGATGTCTATGTAACTATGTATGTATAAAGAAGAAAGAAAAAAAAACCACGGTTAGGTGGTATACAATTATGGACGGACTGCCTGCCGAGTGCAGACACAGAGGTAGCCACAGCCGTGAACTACCGTACTGTACTGTGTCTGCTGCTAATATAGACTGGTTGATAAAGAGATGTCTATGTAACTATGTATGTATAAAGAAGAAAGAAAAAAAAACCACGGTTAGGTGGTATACAATTATGGACGGACTGCCTGCCGAGTGCAGACACAGAGGTAGCCACAGCCGTGAACTACCGTACTGTACTGTGTCTGCTGCTAATATAGACTGGTTGATAAAGAGATGTCTATGTAACTATGTATGTATAAAGAAGAAAGAAAAAAAAACCACGGTTAGGTGGTATACAATTATGGACGGACTGCCTGCCGAGTGCAGACACAGAGGTAGCCACAGCCGTGAACTACCGTACTGTACTGTGTCTGCTGCTAATATAGACTGGTTGATAAAGAGATGTCGTAGTAGTATGTATGTATAAAGAAGAAAAAAAAACCACGGTTAGGTGGTATACAATTATGGACGGACTGCCTGCCGAGTGCAGACACAGAGGTAGCCACAGCCGTGAACTACCGTACTGTGTCTGCTGCGACTGGATGATAAATGATATAAAAAATATATATATATCACTACTGCAGCCGGACAGGTATATATTATATATTATATAATGACGGACCTGCTGGACACTGTCTGTCAGCAGAATGAGTTTTATTTTTATAGAATAAAAAAAAAAAAAACACACAAGTGAAGTCACACGACGAGTGTTTAACTTTTTCAGGCAATCACAATATAAGTATACTACTAACTATACTGGTGGTCAGTGTGGTCAGGTCACTGGTCAGTCACACTGGCAGTGGCACTCCTGCAGCAAAAGTGTGCACTGTTTAATTTTAATATAATATTATGTACTCCTGGCTCCTGCTATAACCTATAACTGGCACTGCAGTGCTCCCCAGTCTCCCCCACAATTATAAGCTGTGTGAGCTGAGCAGTCAGACAGATATATAATATATATAGATGATGCAGCACACTGGGCTGAGCCTGAGCAGTGCACACAGATATGGTATGTGACTGAGTCACTGTGTGTATCGCTTTTTTCAGGCAGAGAACGGATATATTAAATAAACTGCACTGTCTGGTGGTCACTCACTATATAATATTATGTACTCCTGGCTCCTGCTATAACCTATAACTGGCACTGCAGTGCTCCCCAGTCTCCCCCACAATTATAAGCTGTGTGAGCTGAGCAGTCAGACAGATATATAATATATATAGATGATGCAGCACACTGGGCTGAGCCTGAGTAGTGCACACAGATATGGTATGTGACTGAGTCACTGTGTGTATCGCTTTTTTCAGGCAGAGAACGGATATATTAAATAAACTGCACTGTCTGGTGGTCACTCACTAGTAAACTCTCTGCACTCTCTACACTTCTACAGTACTCCTCCTAGTCCTAAGCTCCAGTAAATCTCTCTCTCTTATAATCTAAATGGAGAGGACGCCAGCCACGTCCTCTCCCTATCAATCTCAATGCACGTGTGAAAATGGCGGCGACGCGCGGCTCCTTATATAGAATCCGAGTCTCGCGAGAATCCGACAGCGTCATGATGACGTTCGGGCGCGCTCGGGTTAACCGAGCAAGGCGGGAGGATCCGAGTCTGCTCGGACCCGTGAAAAAAACCATGAAGTTCGGGCGGGTTCGGATTCAGAGAAACCGAACCCGCTCATCTCTAGTACACACTAGATGAGGTGCACAATATATTGTCCTGATCCAGTGGTATGGATGATAAATCATCTAGTGTAAACTGTGCTTCTGAAACTTGCTTTTCTACAGTGTTTATATTTGGTTAAATAGCACTGATTGCACAGCCAAATGTATTACTGTATACATAGCAACTTCACTACAAATGACATCAGTCACATATTATCTGAACTGAATGATTATTTTGCTGGAACTTTGCATCTATGCAAAAAGGTCTGTTCACTTGTGAAATTCGATATGATTCACTCATCTCTAATGTAGTTTTCTACTCTTTGCATGTTGCCTAAATAAGGTAAATTGGCTTCTGGTGTTACATACATAGATACATATATACATACAGCATGTAACAGCAGCCAATCAAATTATAACTATCATATTGAAGAACAGTTTAAAAACGAATTGTTTGTCCACATTAACTTGTTATTAAATAAACCACAGAGTGTTTAGTTAACATATACACAAAGATTGATGTCTCTCTCGATCCATTTATCTTAAACTCGGTTTCTTACATCACACTTTTTTTTTAAACTATCCAAGGTCTAGTGCTATCTCTGTGGTGAAGATTCTAAGGGTGCTCAGAGTTTTACGTCCTCTGAGAGCTATAAATCGTGCCAAAGGTCTGAAGGTAAGTAGAGCATGCCAATCACACAACTTCACTTCCTCATTTGCATCTATTAACTTTTTGTTTCTCCTACTTTTTCCCCCTTTCAATAGCATGTAGTCCAGTGTGTATTTGTGGCCATTAAAACCATTGGAAACATTGTCCTGGTTACAACACTTTTGCAGTTCATGTTTTCCTGCATTGGTGTACAGCTTTTCAAGGTAAGAAAATATGGAAAGTAATTCAAGTTGATGTTACTTAGATGAGAAGGTGACTAAGGGGTATATTCAATTGAAGTCGGATCCATTCCGACATTCATTTGTCGGAATGGATCTGACCTGGCCTATTCAATGGACATCTCAATTTGACTTTTACAAAAGGCGAATTGATTTGCGGGGGGGGGGGGGGGCAGACGGGGGAGAGCAGCGCTACAGCAGCAGCATCCACCCGGCTCCAGCAAGCTCCAGCGCTGCTCACCCCGTCCCCGCCTCGGCTCTCCCCGTCTCTGGCGCTGCTGTCCCCATCTCATTTGACTTTTTTTAAAGTCGAACTGAGATGGTCAAATAGGGGGCCAAAACCTGTCGGTTTTGGCTCCGTTTTCGACACAAGCACGTGGATCGCCAGCTATTCCGCCGATCCACGTGCTTTTCGACAAGTCGAATTCCTCGACTTGTCGAGTAGCACTGAATAGGTCGAATCACGATTAGACCTTAAAAAGTCGAAAACTGACGTCTTTTCGACACCAGTTGAATATACCCCTAAAGCTGAAGCAGTTGAGTGATCAAGAACAAGTAGCCATTCAATAACTATAAACAACTGAAAAATATTTGCATACTAAATGGCTGTGGAAAGATAAATAGTATACAGAATAAAGGCCCATACACACTAGACGAGAAAGTAAATGATCTCGTTTAGTCGTTTACAATCTCATGTAGTGTGTACAATCTTGTGTAGTGTGTACACTCAATGTCGTTAACGACCCCCTCCCTCGTCTGAACTAGAGATGAGCGCCTGAAATTTTTCGGGTTTTGTGTTTTGGTTTTGGGTTCGGTTCCGCGGCCGTGTTTTGGGTTCGACCGCGTTTTGGCAAAACCTCACCGAATTTTTTTTGTCGGATTCGGGTGTGTTTTGGATTCGGGTGTTTTTTTCCAAAAACACTAAAAAACAGCTTAAATCATAGAATTTGGGGGTCATTTTGATCCCAAAGTATTATTAACCTCAAAAACCATAATTTACACTCATTTTCAGTCTATTCTGAATACCTCACACCTCACAATATTATTTTTAGTCCTAAAATTTGCACCGAGGTCGCTGTGTGAGTAAGATAAGCGACCCTAGTGGCCGACACAAACACCGGGCCCATCTAGGAGTGGCACTGCAGTGTCACGCAGGATGTCCCTTCCAAAAAACCCTCCCCAAACAGCACATGACGCAAAGAAAAAAAGAGGCGCAATGAGGTAGCTGTGTGAGTAAGATTAGCGACCCTAGTGGCCGACACAAACACCGGGCCCATCTAGGAGTGGCACTGCAGTGTCACGCAGGATGGCCCTTCCAAAAAACCCTCCCCAAACAGCACATGACGCAAAGAAAAAAAGAGGCGCAATGAGGTAGCTGTGTGAGTAAGATTAGCGACCCTAGTGGCCGACACAAACACCGGGCCCATCTAGGAGTGGCACTGCAGTGTCACGCAGGATGGCCCTTCCAAAAAACCCTCCCCAAACAGCACATGACGCAAAGAAAAAAAGAGGCGCAATGAGGTAGCTGACTGTGTGAGTAAGATTAGCGACCCTAGTGGCCGACACAAACACCGGGCCCATCTAGAAGTGGCACTGCAGTGTCACGCAGGATGTCCCTTCCAAAAAACCCTCCCCAAACAGCACATGACGCAAAGAAAAAAAGAGGCGCAATGAGGTAGCTGTGTGAGTAAGATTAGCGACCCTAGTGGCCGACACAAACACCGGGCCCATCTAGGAGTGGCACTGCAGTGTCACGCAGGATGGCCCTTCCAAAAAACCCTCCCCAAACAGCACATGACGCAAAGAAAAAAAGAGGCGCAATGAGGTAGCTGTGTGAGTAAGATTAGCGACCCTAGTGGCCGACACAAACACCGGGCCCATCTAGGAGTGGCACTGCAGTGTCACGCAGGATGTCCCTTCCAAAAAACCCTCCCCAAACAGCACATGACGCAAAGAAAAAAAGAGGCGCAATGAGGTAGCTGACTGTGTGAGTAAGATTAGCGACCCTAGTGGCCGACACAAACACCGGGCCCATCTAGGAGTGGCACTGCAGTGTCACGCAGGATGTCCCTTCCAAAAAACCCTCCCCAATCAGCACATGATGCAAAGAAAAAGAAAAGAAAAAAGAGGTGCAAGATGGAATTGTCCTTGGGCCCTCCCACCCACCCTTATGTTGTATAAACAAAACAGGACATGCACACTTTAACCAACCCATCATTTCAGTGACAGGGTCTGCCACACGACTGTGACTGATATGACGGGTTGGTTTGGACCCCCCCCAAAAAAGAAGCAATTAATCTCTCCTTGCACAAACTGGCTCTACAGAGGCAAGATGTCCACCTCATCTTCACCCTCCGATATATCACCGTGTACATCCCCCTCCTCACAGATTATCAATTCGTCCCCACTGGAATCCACCATCTCAGCTCCCTGTGTACTTTGTGGAGGCAATTGCTGCTGGTCAATGTCTCCGCGGAGGAATTGATTATAATTCATTTTAATGAACATCATCTTCTCCACATTTTCTGGATGTAACCTCGTACGCCGATTGCTGACAAGGTGAGCGGCGGCACTAAACACTCTTTCGGAGTACACACTTGTGGGAGGGCAACTTAGGTAGAATAAAGCCAGTTTGTGCAAGGGCCTCCAAATTGCCTCTTTTTCCTGCCAGTATAAGTACGGACTGTGTGACGTGCCTACTTGGATGCGGTCACTCATATAATCCTCCACCATTCTATCAATGTTGAGAGAATCATATGCAGTGACAGTAGACGACATGTCCGTAATCGTTGTCAGGTCCTTCAGTCCGGACCAGATGTCAGCATCAGCAGTCGCTCCAGACTGCCCTGCATCACCGCCAGCGGGTGGGCTCGGAATTCTGAGCCTTTTCCTCGCACCCCCAGTTGCGGGAGAATGTGAAGGAGGAGATGTTGACAGGTCGCGTTCCGCTTGACTTGACAATTTTGTCACCAGCAGGTCTTTCAACCCCAGCAGACCTGTGTCTGCCGGAAAGAGAGATCCAAGGTAGGCTTTAAATCTAGGATCGAGCACGGTGGCCAAAATGTAGTGCTCTGATTTCAACAGATTGACCACCCGTGAATCCTTGTTAAGCGAATTAAGGGCTGCATCCACAAGTCCCACATGCCTAGCGGAATCGCTCCGTGTTAGCTCCTCCTTCAATGCCTCCAGCTTCTTCTGCAAAAGCCTGATGAGGGGAATGACCTGACTCAGGCTGGCAGTGTCTGAACTGACTTCACGTGTGGCAAGTTCAAAGGGCATCAGAACCTTGCACAACGTTGAAATCATTCTCCACTGCACTTGAGACAGGTGCATTCCACCTACTATATCGTGCTCAATTGTATAGGCTTGAATGGCCTTTTGCTGCTCCTCCAACCTCTGAAGCATATAGAGGGTTGAATTCCACCTCGTTACCACTTCTTGCTTCAGATGATGGCAGGGCAGGTTCAGTAGTTTTTGGTGGTGCTCCAGTTTTCTGTACGTGGTGCCTGTACGCCGAAAGTGTCCCGCAATTCTTCTGGCCACCGACAGCATCTCTTGCACGCCCCTGTCGTTTTTTAAAAAATTCTGCACCACCAAATTCAAGGTATGTGCAAAACATGGGACGTGCTGGAATTGGCCCAGATTTAATGCACACACAATATTGCTGGCGTTGTCCGATGCCACAAATCCACAGGAGAGTCCAATTGGGGTAAGCCATTCCGCGATGATCTTCCTCAGTTGCCGTAAGAGGTTTTCAGCTGTGTGCGTATTCTGGAAAGCGGTGATACAAAGCGTAGCCTGCCTAGGAAAGAGTTGGCGTTTGCGAGATGCTGCTACTGGTGCCGCCGCTGCTGTTCTTGCAGCGGGAGTCCATACATCTACCCAGTGGGCTGTCACAGTCATATAGTCCTGACCCTGCCCTGCTCCACTTGTCCACATGTCCGTGGTTAAGTGGACATTGGGTACAGCTGCATTTTTTAGGACACTGGTGACTCTTTTTCTGAGGTCTGTGTACATTTTCGGTATCGCCTGCCTAGAGAAATGGAACCTAGATGGTATTTGGTACCGGGGACACAGTACCTCCAACAAGTCTCTAGTTGGCTCTGCAGTAATGATGGATACCGGAACCACGTTTCTCACCACCCAGGATGCCAAGGCCTCAGTTATCCGCTTTGCAGTAGGATGACTGCTGTGATATTTCATCTTCCTCGCAAAGGACTGTTGAACAGTCAATTGCTTACTGGAAGTAGTACAAGTGGGCTTACGACTTCCGCTCTGGGATGACCATCGACTCCCAGCGGCAACAACAGCAGCGCCAGCAGCAGTAGGCGTTACACGCAAGGATGCATCGGAGGAATCCCAGGCAGGAGAGGACTCGTCAGAATTGCCAGTGACATGGCCTGCAGGACTATTGGCATTCCTGGGGAAGGAGGAAATTGACACTGAGGGAGTTGGTGGGGTGGTTTGCGTGAGCTTGGTTACAAGAGGAAGGGATTTACTGGTCAGTGGACTGCTTCCGCTGTCACCCAAAGTTTTTGAACTTGTCACTGACTTATTATGAATGCGCTGCAGGTGACGTATAAGGGAGGATGTTCCGAGGTGGTTAACGTCCTTACCCCTACTTATTACAGCTTGACAAAGGGAACTCACGGCTTGACACCTGTTGTCCGCATTTCTGGTGAAATACCTCCACACCGAACTGACCGAAGAGCTGATTTTTTTGGTATTTTCACCTGGCATGTCAACGGCCATATTCCTCCCACGGACAACAGGTGTCTCCCCGGGTGCCTGACTTAAACAAACCACCTCACCATCAGAATCCTCCTGGTCAATTTCCTCCCCAGCGCCAGCAACACCCATATCCTCCTCATCCTGGTGTACTTCAACACTGACATCTTCAATCTGACTATCAGGAACTGGACTGCGGGTGCTCCTTCCAGCACTTGCAGGGGGCATGCAAATGGTGGAAGGCGCATGCTCTTCACGTCCAGTGTTGGGAAGGTCAGGCATCGCAACCGACACAATTGGACTCTCCTTGTGGATTTGGGATTTCGAAGAATGCACAGTTCTTTGCTGTGCTGCTTTTGCCAGCTTGAGTCTTTTCATTTTTCTAGCGAGAGGCTGAGTGCTTCCATCCTCATGTGAAGCTGAACCACTAGCCATGAACATAGGCCAGGGCCTCAGCCGTTCCTTGCCACTCTGTGTGGTAAATGGCATATTGGCAAGTTTACGCTTCTCCTCCGACAATTTTATTTTAGGTTTTGGAGTCCTTTTTTTACTGATATTTGGTGTTTTGGATTTGACATGCTCTGTACTATGACATTGGGCATCGGCCTTGGCAGACGACGTTGCTGGCATTTCATCGTCTCGGCCATGACTAGTGGCAGCAGCTTCAGCACGAGGTGGAAGTGGATCTTGATCTTTCCCTAATTTTGGAACCTCAACATTTTTGTTCTCCATATTTTAATAGGCACAACTAAAAGGCACCTCAGGTAAACAATGGAGATGGATGGATTGGATACTAGTATACAATTATGGACGGGCTGCCGAGTGCCGACACAGAGGTAGCCACAGCCGTGAACTACCGCACTGTACTGTGTCTGCTGCTAATATATAGACTGGTTGATAAAGAGATAGTATACTCGTAACTAGTATGTATGTATAAAGAAAGAAAAAAAAACCACGGTTAGGTGGTATATACAATTATGGACGGGCTGCCGAGTGCCGACAGAGGTAGCCACAGCCGTGAACTACCGCACTGTACTGTGTCTGCTGCTAATATAGACTGGTTGATAAAGAGATAGTATACTCGTAACTAGTATGTATGTATAAAGAAAGAAAAAAAAACCACGGTTAGGTGGTATATACAATTATGGACGGGCTGCCGAGTGCCGACACAGAGGTAGCCACAGCCGTGAACTACCGCACTGTACTGTGTCTCCTGCTAATATATAGACTGGTTGATAAAGAGATAGTATACTCGTAACTAGTATGTATGTATAAAGAAAGAAAAAAAAACCACGGTTAGGTGGTATATACAATTATGGACGGGCTGCCGAGTGCCGACACAGAGGTAGCCACAGCCGTGAACTACCGCACTGTACTGTGTCTGCTGCTAATATATAGACTGGTTGATAAAGAGATAGTATACTCGTAACTAGTATGTATGTATAAAGAAAGAAAAAAAAACCACGGTTAGGTGGTATATACAATTATGGACGGGCTGCCGAGTGCCGACACAGAGGTAGCCACAGCCGTGAACTACCGCACTGTACTGTGTCTGCTGCTAATATAGACTGGTTGATAAAGAGATAGTATACTCGTAACTAGTATGTATGTATAAAGAAAGAAAAAAAAACCACGGTTAGGTGGTATATACAATTATGGACGGGCTGCCGAGTGCCGACACAGAGGTAGCCACAGCCGTGAACTACCGCACTGTACTGTGTCTGCTGCTAATATATAGACTGGTTGATAAAGAGATAGTATACTCGTAACTAGTATGTATGTATAAAGAAAGAAAAAAAAACCACGGTTAGGTGGTATATACAATTATGGACGGGCTGCCGAGTGCCGACACAGAGGTAGCCACAGCCGTGAACTACCGCACTGTACTGTGTCTGCTGCTAATATATAGACTGGTTGATAAAGAGATAGTATACTCGTAACTAGTATGTATGTATAAAGAAAGAAAAAAAAACCACGGTTAGGTGGTATATACAATTATGGACGGGCTGCCGAGTGCCGACACAGAGGTAGCCACAGCCGTGAACTACCGCACTGTACTGTGTCTGCTGCTAATATAGACTGGTTGATAAAGAGATAGTATACTACTAATATTATATACTGGTGGTCAGGTCACTGGTCACTAGTCACACTGGCAGTGGCACTCCTGCAGCAAAAGTGTGCACTGTTTAATTTTAATATAATATTATGTACTCCTGGCTCCTGCTATAACCTATAACTGGCACTGCAGTAGTGCTCCCCAGTCTCCCCCACAATTATAAGCTGTGTGAGCTGAGCAGTCAGACAGATATATAATATATATAGATGATGCAGCACACTGGCCTGAGCCTGAGCAGTGCACACAGATATGGTATGTGACTGAGTCACTGTGTGCTGTGTATCGCTTTTTTCAGGCAGAGAACGGATTATATTATGTACTCCTGGCTCCTGCTATAACCTATAACTGGCACTGCAGTAGTGCTCCCCAGTCTCCCCCACAATTATAAGCTGTGTGAGCTGAGCAGTCAGACAGATATATATAATATTATATATAGATAATAGATGATGCAGCACACTGGCCTGAGCCTGAGCAGTGCACACAGATATGGTATGTGACTGAGTCACTGTGTGCTGTGTATCGCTTTTTTCAGGCAGAGAACGGATTATAAATAAAAGTGGTGGTCACTGGTCACTATCAGCAAAACTCTGCACTGTACACTACTGAGTACTCCTAATGCTCCCCAAAATTAGTAAATCAAGTGTCTCTCTAATCTATTCTAATTCTAAACGGAGAGGACGCCAGCCACGTCCTCTCCCTATCAATCTCAATGCACGTGTGAAAATGGCGGCGACGCGCGGCTCCTTATATAGAATCCGAGTCTCGCGATAGAATCCGAGCCTCGCGAGAATCCGACAGCGTCATGATGACGTTCGGGCGCGCTCGGGTTAACCGAGCAAGGCGGGAAGATCCGAGTCGCTCGGACCCGTGAAAAAAAACATGAAGTTCTGGCGGGTTCGGATTCAGAGAAACCGAACCCGCTCATCTCTAGTCTGAACATGTACAGACGAGGGAGGTCCATGCTGTCCTGCGAACCACCCCCCCACACCCCCTCCTGCCTCCATTGCTCCCTTCCTCACCAAAATATCGGCGTCGGTGGGTACTCGTTTAGTGTCTATGGGTCTTTATAGATTGTTGCAGATAATAGTAGTTATTTATTTATCAACTAAAATAGACAGTGTTCAAAACAAAAACAAAAAATCACCTAGTGAAAAATAATGGCTTTATGTTATTGAGCATCCAAAGGAGAACATTGGTTAATGTTCTAGCCTGAGCAAGCTACACATAACATGAATGTTTAGTTTTTTTTATTTAGAATAAGGGAGTCCTGTATGTTAAAGTCAAAATGATTCCATAGTCTCTATTGAATGTCTGAAGGAAACCAACACAAATGCATATGACCAGTGGCATCAGAAGGGGGTGTGGCCCGCACCCATGTGTCACCCTCAAAAGGAGTGACACCAAAATGGCCGCTTCTCAACATTTACAGGAGCCAAGTGCTGCAGTGTGACATTCTCCTACAGCACTCGGCTCCTGTCATACAGGAGGAGCTGACACTGCAGGCAATGGTCTCCGGATGCATTCCAGCTATCTACAGGGATGCTGGGCTGCCCCCAGAGTGATGTCACTGGGATCCCACGCGAGGTTATGACCCCTCCAACTTAGGCCATGCCTCTTTTTGGCTGCGAGCGCACCTCCGGCATGCGAGCGCACCTCGGCAGAGTGCACACCAGGTGTCACCAGACTCAGTGACGCCTCTGCATATGACAAAGTGGAAAATGAACAGGACTTAGTAAACACACGGTTTGAGAGAGGAGATACTTAGTTTGCAGCCTCTGTGTGGACCCTCTCCTGTCTGGCAGTGCAGTAGACTTTGGTTTTATACACAAATCTCCAGGAGTATGGCACCTGCATTATGTTCCAGGAGACTTTTTTTACTATGTATGCGCAAATCTCTGGGGCATTCTAGAAAAAGAGAAAGAATTGGTCTTATGGTGGTGCACAAAAAGAGATGCACATAATAAGAAGACTTTTAAAAACCCTATTACTGGGAAATGTAAAAAAACCATAGTGAAAAATGAAAAATTATAGTGAGATTAAAACACAATGTAACACTGTGTGTGCAATATTCTTGTTCAGATAGTATTATTGTTGGCAACTATGACCTTCATAAAATATGAATGTATAGGCATATTGTCGGGTTGACACATCTGAAAGGGTCCAATGCCAGGTCGCACCCAAGAAGGACCCATTTCCAATTCCCAGGTGCGACCCGGCATTGCGATGTGAAAGCTGTATAACATATACACTGCTCAAAAAAATAAAGGGAACACTAAAATAACACATCCTAGATCTGAATGAATGAAATATTCTTATTAAATACTTTGTTCTTTACATAGTTGAATGTGCTGACAACAAAATCACACAAAAATTATCAATGGAAATCAAATTTATTAACCCATGGAGGTCTGGATTTGGAGTCACACTCAAAATTAAAGTGGAAAAACACACTACAGGCTGATCCAACTTTGATGTAATATCCTTAAAACAAGTCAAAATGAGGCTCAGTATTGTGTGTGGCCTAAACGTGCCTGTATGACCTCCCTACAACGCCTGGGCATGCTCCTGATGAGGGGGCGGATGGTCTCCTGAGGGATCTCCTCCCAGACCTGGACTAAAGCATCCGCCAACTCCTGGACAGTCTGTGGTGCAATGTGGCGTTGGTGGATGGAACCAGGGCCGGAGCTTCCACTAGGCAGCTTTAGGCAGCTGCCTAGGGGCGCCGGAACCTGAGGGGGCAGCCTGCTACAGCTGCCTGGAAAAAGTAGCATGGTCCTACCTCTCACAGCCGCCACAATCCCCCCGGCACTCATATCTTACAGTAGCCGCAACTGCCAAGCTCCCTTATTGCAGCCTCCAGCTCCATCTTCACCCGGCACAGGCAGTAACTTTCACAGCTCCTGATGTCCTGGCTGGGGGTGACATGTGGTGCTGCTCTTCATTCCATGCTCTTTCACAGACCACTCTGCATCGTTAGCTTGCAGGTAAGGTGGCTGTACAGCGCACTTTCTGCATTTGATAAGGAAAGAGGGGGAGAGCAGCAGTCTGGGGGGGCATGCACACAGATGGTGGGGGAGATAGAACAGCAGACATTCAACGGAGTGTAGGGGGGGGTGAGAGCTGCAGGCACCCATACAGACTGGGGAGATGGGGAGAAGAGAGCAGCCATGCAACAGACTGGGGGTGGGGGAGAGCAGCAGCATGCCTTTCACCTGAAGGGGCGGGTAGGGGGAAGGAGCAGTAGGCAGAAATTTTGCCTAGGGTGCCGAGAAACCTTGCACCGGCCCTGGATGGAGCGAGACATGATGTCCCAGATGTGCTCAATTGGATTCAGGTCTGGGAAACGGGCTGGCCAGTCCATAGCATCAAAGCCTTCGTCTTGCAGGAACTGCTGACACACTCCAGCCACATGAGGTCTAGCATTGTCTTGCATTAGGAGGAACCGAGGGCCAACCGCACCAGCATATGGTCTCACAAGGGGTCTGAGGATCTCATCTCGGTACCTAATGGCAGTCAGGCTACCTCTGGTGAGCACATGGAGGGCTGTGCGGCCCTCAAAGAAATGCCACCCCACACCATTACTGACCCACTGCCAAACCGGTCATGCTGGAGGATGTTGCAGGTAGCAGAACGTTCTCCTTGGCATCTCCTGACTCTGTCACGTCTGTCACATGTGCTCAGTGAGAACCTGCTTTCATCTGTGAAAAGCACAGGGCGCCAGTGGCGAATTTGCCAATCTTGGTGTTCTCTGGCAAATGCCAAACGTCCGTCACGGTGTTGGGCTGTAAGCACAGCCTCCACCTGTGGACGTCGGGCCCTCATACCACCCTCATGGAGTCTATTTCTGATCGTTTGAGTAGACACATGCACATTTGTGGCTTGCTGGAGGTCATTTTGCAGGGCTCTGGCAGTGTTCCTCCTGTTCCTCCTTGCACAAAGGCGGAGGTAGCGGTCCTGCTGCTGGGTTGTTGCTCTCCTATGGGCTCCTCCACATCTCCTGATGTACTGGTCTGTCTCCTGGTAGCGCCTCCATGCTCTGGACACTACGCTGACAGACACAGCAAACTTTCTTGCCACAGCTCGCATTGATGTGCCATCCTGGATGAGCTGCACTACCTGAGCCACTTGTGTGGGTTGTAGACTCCGTCTCATGCTGCCACTAGAGTGAAAGCACCGCCAGCTTTCAAAAGTGACCAAAACATCAGCCAGAAATCATAGGAGCTGAGAAGTGGTTTGTGGTCACCACCTGCAGAACAACTCCTTTATTAGGGGTGTTTTGCTAATTGCCTATAATTCCCACCTGTTGTCTATTTCATTTGCACAACAGCATGTGAAATTGATTGTCAATCAGTGTTGCTTCCTAAGTGGACAGTTTGATTTCACAGAAGTGTGATTGACTTGGAGTTATACTGTGTTTTGGTTGTGTTCCCTTTATTTTTTTGAGCAGTGTATATGACTGAATTAACGTATATGATTCACGACATCCTGAATTACTGTAATCCTGATTGATGGATACATATTTATTCTACACACATGCTGCATTTCTAGTGAGGCATCACCTTTGTCGCCCAGGAAGGTCATTTTAGGTTTGTTTTACGTAACAAAGAACCTGTGCACGTATATTACCCACTCACATAAGAATTTAATACCACAGCTATGATGTATGAACATGAAACAGAATTGTGATATGGCTATTTAATTTATGGTGCAGTCGCTTTGCCTGCAGCAATTATCACAGAAGGGTGGTTGGAAGTCAGATTAGCTCCGCAGAATGACATTTGTATATTTGTATGGTAATGCCTGCCAGCAGCATATTAACCCTATATGAGTAAGAGTACTATTACATTTTAATGTTATAATACCAATAAGTGTGGAGGTTTCTGCGAGCAGCATATGTTTCAAAACTATTGTAAATACTGTTAGTTGGGCCTGGTGGCGAGCTTGGCCCACCACAGGTTCTATTCCCACTTGGTTGGTAGTGAGGACCCACAAACCAAGTGGGAATTAGGGGCGTGTGTCAGGATGCAGGCCGTTGGCAAAATGCTGACTGTCGGGATTCCGGCGTCGGTCTCCTGAACGGTGGCATTTTGACTGCATCCCCTACCTACCAGTAATAGATAAACCTAATATGACTTAGGGGCTGCCTTATAAGGGTATTATATATAAACACTGTAATTCATTAATTATTGCAGTGACATCTGTTGGCAAGATTATTAGATTATATTAAAACAACTGTATGATTTACACTGTAACTATTAGACTAACTAGTTTGAAGTTATGAGCTACAAATAAGATGAATAAACCTTGGTGAACAAGCCAATTCCCTGGTGAAACACGTGTCCAAGGTTGGAGGTTCCAGGTCCCGTACACAGGACCAGAACCAGCACATTACATAAGTCTCTGGTAAGTATTACTTTACTTTTTATCTGCGAATTATCATATTTACTGTTTATTTGTATCTCATAACTTCATACTCCAGTTCAGGGGGACTCTCAGTGGGACTGTGCCGGCACACACCCGCTGCACTGGTTTCTCCACCGGTTTTAGGTATCAAAAGCAGATCCTCCGCACTTCATCTATCTTTCACTCTACTCTGGCACTGTCCTCTTGTAATCTCAGCCACTTGTTCACTGTTCATTTATAACACACGAATGGGCAGTAGATGCAGAGACAATTGGAAGTGAGTCTTTGATATTTACTACCCACTTAAGGGAAAACTATACTCAAATATCAACTATACAATATAAAAGGTATTGTATAATACTTGTATCTATAAATTACTATCAGATCACTGTTTATCAGTAATTGAGACTTGCCTGTGCAATATATGTATATTTTTGGGATGCCGTATATCTAGGAATGATACAATAATTATTAAAACTACTCAGGTATCTGAAACCAAAAGATATTTCACCTCATTTTAAAAGTTTAGGTAATTTTGTCCATTGTTATTATGTTTTTTCTGCACATGACCAATAAATACAGCCATAAAAAAGGCTTACACTTTTATTGAGAGCCACCCACAAAATTGGCTGTTACATACCATATAATTTTTGTATATCATTATATATCAAAAAGATTGCTTGCTGCGCATGTCTTGTTTATCACAATATATGTCTTGTTTTTGTGTACCTGTACAAAGCACCAAGTGTTGAGATGTATAGAAACCATGTTTTTAATGCATACCAATAAAATATTTTTCTGATGTTTTAACCACAGAAATTCTTCATTTCTTCCAAGCGTGCCCCAACAAAAATAATTTTCTTTTCTTTCCTTCCTGCTTGTGCTATTGTCTACCTGTTCCTAACCTCAGCTATTCCTAGCGACCCATCTCTACCTGATCCCTTGATACTGGGTTTGGTTACTCCTGGTTTGACTTTGGCTTTCCTAGTGACCTGATTGTGCCTTCTCCCTGGTACTTCACTGTCTGTTTGGTTCTGACCTGGCTGATTGACTATGCCTTGTATGCCTAACTACATACTTCTAGCTACATTCATGAACATGCCAGCACCTATAATCTGGGCAGAGGGCCGCAACCTGCATTTTGGGTGCAGCTTTGTCCATACCTTACGGGGATCCCTTGTGAATACCACTGGCAGGTTAGACTTCGATCCTCTGTTCTGGTTCTTTGCCAATCCCAAGTATGGCAAGCATCCATTATCCATCCGTGTCTTGTGATAGAATCCTGCAATTGAGACAGGGCAACCAGTCTGCAATTCTAAACCCTTACTATGAATTGGAATGGAATAATGAAGCTCTGGTCACTGTTTTTTGTTGCAAGGTTTGTCTGAGCAGATTAAGATGTCCTAGCATCCAGAGAGCCGCTAACATCCCTGGATGATCTAATATCCTTGTGTATCCAGGTAGACCTTCATCACAGAGAGAGAGCAAGAGAAAGGGAATAGTCTTAGTGCTTCCGTTTCAAGCTCGCTCCTCATTTTTCTGCTCCAGTTCAGCCTCCTGAGGAGGCCATGGAGGTTGGGAAGTCTCATCTTCCTTTTGATGTGAGAGAAAGGAGGTTCAAGAATAAGCTGTGCTTGTACGTCAGTGAACCTGGTCAACTCCTTTCCAGTGCTTCTGCGAACAAACAGAGTTGGCTTTTCTAGGTTACATCATTTCTGGATCTAATCTCTAAATGGACCCTGAGAAGCTGTCCACCATTGTCAACTGGCCTCGTCCTGTGGGGTAAAAAGCAATATGTTTCTGTTACTTCTATCGGTAGTTCATCACGAACCATTTGTCGGTTGCAGCCCCTATCACCACTCTTACTAAGAAGGGTCAAGACACCCGGGTGTGGCCTCCTAAGGCAGAGGAAGCATTCAGCTGATTAAAGTACTGTTTCATCTCTCCTCCCATCCTGTGGCAAACCGACTGTGATCAGCCCGTCTTCCTGGAGGTGAAAACCTCTGCGGTCAGAGCTGGGGAAGTACTTTCACAGAAGGATGAGGAGGGAAAGTGGTGAATTCCACCGGCACGTTAGACTCCACGCCTCTGTTCTGGGTCTTTGCCAATCCCAAGTATGGGCAAGCATCCATTACCCATCCATGACTTGTGACAAGGATGACTGGACAATGCCTTAAAAGTGGGGTTGTTCCGCCAAAATCGGGATAGCTGGAGGCTCCACCAGTTTGTATGTAGCAGCATGTGTGATGTTAGTATTCCAGTACAAATGATAAGCAGTGTTTGCAACAGTGGATAATGTGCAAACAAGTTTAAGATCTTGCAAAATGTTCTATAATCTTGGAGGCTGTCAGAGCGTAATTGACCCTGGGGACTTTCTCTAAATGCCGGTAATTGGATTAATGAATAGGCACTCAACAGTACTAGTCTGGTAAAACACCTGATCACAGCTCTGCAATTGATAACAATAAAGGCAATGAAAATCCTGCCCAGTGGTGTGAATGTGACGCTCATCGAACGTTCTGACAGCAGTAAAACAAAGTCTGTAAGGCAACAGGTCCTGATCGATTTCTTCACCTAGAACTTAGTGGAAGATATTTTGTAGATGGACAAAATTAATGAATTATAAAAGAACAACCAGAGTTTCTATATTAGTACCTTTTCTAATAGATATGTCATACTGATTAGAAACAGATTTGACATAGAGGTAATTGTTGCCTCTTATGATAAATTAACCTTATATTCTACATGTGCTAAATACAATATTTCAGCAGTTCCCAACTCCAGTACATAAAGGAATAGTTATGTACTGTAAAATAGCTCACATTTTGTTTTTGTTTTTGTTGCTGCTTCTACATTGTGTACATCTTATTTTGTGTGTTTTGGCTGAGACAGATGTGTTTTACCTCTAATGTAGATTACTGTACCTGGAGCACCAGTCATTTTGATTGTTTTCTACGGTAAACAGAAAGGCTTTTGCTATTGGTGCTAACAATAATATACTGCAAATGTTTGTGTATAGCAAATAAAAGCATGGGGATTTGGTTCATATTTTTATCAAAGCATTTAAGTTTGCAGCCTGTCATCAAGGAAAACCAATTCTCGGCAAGTTCTTACACTAGCATATATGCCCAGCACACTATTACATTGCAGTAAAATGTACTCACCTCTCGGATGCACAGGTAAATGCATACTATTTACCCCAAAGGAGCAACATACTGCATTTTGGTTACACCATGTACTTCAGTGAGAAATGAAGATAGATTATGATTTGTCTCATTGTCCAGATGAACAACTTTTTTTGCAGAGAAAACTATACCAGGACATGCCGCTTTTTAAGATAAATTATTGTTATGTTCAGTCTTACTATAATGGTTGGGCCTCCCTGGGCTTTTCTCCTACTTTATGTTTTCGGAGCATCTTGGCAAAGTGGTTGATAACATGTCAATTGGTGATACAGGTATTAATGTACAGCGCTCACTACTAATTCAACAAAAAAAGTTATATCAGAATTTCAAGTATTATAAGTATAAGTATATTTAAAGTGTATCATAAGTTCTGACCAAATAACACATTATTGTAGTTCTACACCTCTGCCTCTTGTAAATGCTTCATTGGTGGCAATACAAGAGAGGGGACACTATTAACATTATTCACCATTTTAACTCTCCTAGTTGTTGTTGTTGTTATTATTATTATTATTATTATTATTATAATAATCTTTTTTTATATGGCGCCTCAAGGGATATGCAGTGCCCAATTACAGAGTATATAAACAAATAAGCAAAACAAGAAAACAGTGACTTACAATTCAAGACAATATAGGACAAGTACAGGGAATATAAACATAGCTGCATTAGTAGACAACACTGGGTGGCAGAAAACTGAGGGATTTGGTGCCGTTGAAGGGAGTATTGAATAGAACATAACAAAGTAATATAATGAAAAATGCATGAGAGAAGAGGGCCCTGCTTGTGAGTGCTTACATTCTAAAGGGGAGGGAAGTGGGTTTTGAAAGACTGTTTGAAGTTTTGTAGAGAGGTGGAGAGTCTGAGGGGGAGAGGTAGAAAATTCCAGAGAAAGGGAGCAACATGTGCAAAATCTTGGAGGTAGGAGTAGGAGGAGGTAATATGTAGGCAGGAAAGGAGGCGTGCATTAGTGGAGCGAAGAGGACGGGTGGGAATGTAAAGGGAGATGAGTTCTGAGATCAAAATGGGAGAGGAGTGGGTGAGGGCTTTGTGAGTGTGAGAAGCTTGAATTGGATTCTGAAGGGGAGGCAATTAAATACTATTAAGAGAGGGGAGGTGGATGTGTAGTATGTTTGCTGAGGAAGATGAGCTGGGCAGCAGCATTAAAGATAGACTGGAGTGGAGAGAGGCATTAATCAGGGAGGCCAAATAGGAGAAGATTACAGTAGTCCGGTCTGGAGATGACTAGATAGAGGATAAGGGTCTTAGTGGCATCTTACGTGAAAAAGGATCTGATCCTGGAAATATGTTTGAGATGAAAATGACAGGTTTGTGAGAGGTATAAAATGTGTGGTTTGAAGGAGAGGGTGGAGTCAATGATTACTCCAAGACTGCGCACTTGGGGGCTGGAGGAGAAAGCAGTGTCTTTGATAGATAATGAAATTGTGGGAGGCGAGGTTGTGCGGGAGGGTGGAAAGATGATCAGTTCAGTCTTAGACATGTTAAGTTTAAGAAAGCGCTGCTACATCCAGGAAGAGATAGCAGACAGACAGTTGGATACACGAGTGAGGAGAGCGAGGGAGAGGTCAGGGAAGGAAAGGTAGATTTGAGTATCACCAGCATAGAGATGATATTGTATATCAAATGAGCTAACGAGCTCACCTAAAAAAGACATATAGAGGGAGAAAAGGAGCGGACCAAGGCCAGAACCTTGGGGGACACCTACAGTTAGTAGAAGTGGGGGAGGTGGAGTCATGAGAGGAGACAGAAGTAATGGTCAGAAAGGTAGGAGAATAGCCAGGAGAGGGCAGTATCATGCAGACCAAGGGGGTGAAGGATTTTGCAGAAGGAGAGGGTGGTCCACAGTGTTAAAAGCAGCAGAGAAGTCAATGAGAATAAGCAGTGAGTAATGGCCATTGGATTTAGCACAATGGAGGTCATTGCTGACTTTTGTGAAGGCAATTTCAGTGTAGTGGATAGGATGGAAGCCAGACTGAAATGAGTTAATCAGTGAGTGGGAAGAAAAAAAAGACAGTAAGGCAGTTGTAGACAATACGCTTGAGTTTGGAGACAAAAGGTTGGAGAGAAATGGGTTGATAGTTGGAGAGAATGTGTGAATTAAAGGAAGTTTTATTTATGAATAGGTGAGATGAATGCATGCTTGAAGGCAGATGGGACAGTGCCTGATGAGAGGGAGAGATTGAGAAGGTGAGCAAGATGGGAACAGGCAGAAAAAGCGAGGTAGCAGAGGAGGCCGGAGGGGATAGGGTCAAGTGAAGAGGTGGAGGGGGAAACAGATGAGGGCCATGACTTCCTCACCAGATGCATGGGAGAAAGGTGTCAGAGTTGGTAAGATGGATGTTGAGGGGTGGTAAGGGAAAGGAGATGGCTGTTTGTTGATGGTTTGGAGGGATGTGATGTTCTGAGGTATGGAGTCAATTCTGGATGTGAAATAAATGGTAAAGTCAAGGGGAGATGAGATGGGGGTGGGCAGACGAGGGAGTTGAGAGTGGCAAATAGATGCCAGGGGTTTGAAGACTGGGAGGAGATGAGGTTCTTGAAGTACAACTATTTAGTGAGAGAAAAGTCAGCACTGAAGGATGAGAGCATAAGTTTGAAATGGAGGAAGTCTGCCTTAGAGTGTGATTTTCTCCACTGTCACTTACGTGAGCATTTTGTGTGGTAAGGTTGAGGTGTTGATCTGTGAAGCTAAATATTTGTAGGTTGAGCAACAGAGTCAAGAGCAGAAGTAAGGGATTCATTGTATAGGGAGGTGGCTTGTTCAGGGCATGAGAAAAACAGTATAGGAGAGAGAAGTGAGTCAAGCAGGGAAGATAGGGAAATGGTGTAGAAATCCTTAATGTTACATTTAGTATTGTAGCCTTAGGAGGTAGAGATGGAGTAGCAGAAATTGATAAGTTAAAGGAGAGCAAGTGGTGGTAAGAGATGGAAAATGATGAGTTGGAGAAATTAAAAATATCACAGCGGTGAGTGAAGACCTGATCAAGTGAGCTCCCATATGCATGGGAGGGGGGAGGAGGTTCACTGGGAGAGACCATGTGAAGATGTAAGGTTAAGGTGTTTAGAGGCAGGGGATTTTGTGGCGATATCGAATGAGAAGTTGAAATCACCTAAGATAATGGAGAGAATGTCAAAAGAGTGGAAGTGAGGAAACCAGGAAACAAAGTTGTCGAGGAATATGGAGGGCATGCCAGGAGGACGATAAATGACAGCTTCTCGAAGATGAACAGGTTGGAAGAGGTGTATAGCATGGACCTCAAATGTAGAGAATGTAAGGGATGAGTTTATAGGAGTAGCTAGAGGTAAAAGAACCCCAACAGCACCGCCTTGGCAACCCCAAGGTCGGGTGTGTTGGAGAATGTGAGGCCCCCAGCAGAGAGAGCAGCAGGAGAAGTGGTGTCAGAGGGAGTAATCCAGGTGTTAGTCATGTCTAGGAGATGCAGATAGTTGCAGATGAAAATATAATGAGTGGAGACCAGTTTGTTGCAAATAGATCTGGCATTCCATAGGGCACAGAATGAGGAGTGTAAATATGTGGGAGAGAGGTGATTGAGATTATCAGGGTTGCTGTAGCGTTGAGGTGAGATTAATTTGGAAGCGGTCGTAGTGTTGGTGCGGGCTTCTAAGCTAGGAAGGGAAACTGCAGGAGGAGGGCAGGGAGGGAGTGTAGGGTGTTGCAGATGGAGGTGAGGTGAAGTTACAGGTAAAAGAGGGAGGGAGCTATTGTTGTCAATAACTACACATATATGCATAGGCAATTCCAAAAGCAGATGCCTTATGCCTATGGCAATGCTATAATTCTTATCACCCAATTACAGTAGCTTAATAATATTTCAGTGCAATCAGTACAGATAATCTGCAGGGCGATTCCAATTTATTTTTCACCTAATCATACCCATTTAAACATGTAGCATACCAGGAGAAATAGTCTGCAAAATTACATTTCTTTTTACCTAATCATACCCATTTAAACATATTACTTGAATATAGTAAAGGCATTTATACATTATATGGATATTTTTGAATGAGCCTTGAACAAATCCCCAGATATGCTTAGTAGGAGTATCTTTTGTGAGTACTGGATGACTGATATAAAGGTAAAATATACAATGATGAGGATGATGATACCTGCAGCAATGCCTGGCTGCTTCTGATTGGCTGCTTCTGGTTTGACCCAACCAGTACTTTATTAATTAGTTTTGCAGTCATATTACTGCATGTCAAGTAGAGATGTGCGGCGGGAACTTTTTGTGTTTTGTGTTTTGGTTTTAGATCTGGATCCTCGCTCGTGTTTTGGATCTGGATTGGTTTGACCAAAACCACCCTTTCGGGTTTTGGTTTTGGGTCTGGATGATTTTTGAAAAAAACATAAAAACAGCTAAAATCAAAGAATTTTGGGGTAATTTTGATCCTACGATATTATTAACCTCAATAATATTAATTTCCACTCATGTCCAGTCTATTCTGAACACCTCACACCTCACCATATTGTTTTTAAGCCAAAAGTTTACACCGAGGTAGGTGTATGACTTTGCTAAGCGACACAAGCGGACGGCACAAACACCTGGCCCATCTAGGAGTGGCACTGCAGTGGCAGATAGGATGGCAGATTTAAAAAATAGGCCCCAAACAGCACATCATGCAAAGAAGAAAAAGAGGTGCAATGAGGTAGCTGGATGGCTAAGCTAAGCGACACAAGTGTGCGACACAAACACCTGGCCCATCTAGGAGTGGCACTGCAGTGTCAGACAGGATGGCAGATTTAAAAAATAGGCCCCAAACAGCACATCATGCAAAGAAGAAAAAGAGGTGCAATGAGGTAGCTGGATGGCTAAGCTAAGCGACACAAGTGTGCGACACAAACACCTGGCCCATCTAGGAGTGGCACTGCAGTGTCAGACAGGATGGCACTTTTATAAAATAGGCCCCAAAGAGCACATCATGCAAAGAAAAAAAAGAGGTGCACCGAGGTCGCTGGGTGACTAAGCTAAGCGAAACAATATGCGGCATAAACACCTGGCCCATCTAGGAGTGGCACCGCAGTGTCAGACAGGATGGCAGACTTAAAAAATAGGCCCCAAACAGCACATCATGCAAAGAAGAAAAAGAGGTGCAATGAGGTAGCTGGATAACTTTGCTAAGCGACGCAAGTGTGCGGCACAAACACCTGGCCCATCTAGGAGTTTCACGCAGTGGCTGAATGTTGAAAGTGGCCCGCAATTTTTTCGGGCCACCGATAGCTTCTCCTGCACGCCCCTGTCAGGTTTTCAAAAAATTCTGCACCACCAAATTAATTTTATGTGCAAAACATGGGACGTGCTGGAATTTGCCCAGATGTAATACACGCACAATATTGGTGGACTTATACGGCAGTACCACTGAACTTATACGGCTGCACCACTGGACTGGACTTATTCGGCAGTACCACTGGATTTATAAGGCAGTACCCCTGAACTTATACGGCAATACCCCTGAACTTAAACGGCTGCACCACTGGACTGGACTTATACGGCAGTATCCCTGGACTTATATGGCAGTACCCCTGAACTTATACGGCTGCACCACTGGACTGGACTTAAACGGCAGTACCACTGAACTTATATGACTGCACCACTGAACTGGACTTATACGGAAGTACCCCTGGACTTATACGGCAGTACCACTGGACTTATACGGCAGTACCACTGGACTTGATTTATACGGCAGTACCACTGGATTTATACGCCAGTACCACTGGACTTATACGGTAGTATCACTGGACTTATACGGCAGCAGAACTGTACTTATGGCAGCACAGGACACCACCACTGGACTTATGGCAGCACAGGGCACCACCACTGCACTGGAGTTATACAGCAGCAGTACTGGACTTATGGTAGCACAGGACACCATCACTGGACTTATGGCAGCACAGGACACCACCACTGGACTGATGCAGCACAACACAGCACCACTGCACTGGACTTATACAGCAGCAGCACTGGACTTGTGGCAGCACAGGACACCACCACTGGACTTATGGCAGCACAGGACACCACCGCTGCACTGAGGGAGAACAACACAGCACCACTGCACTGGACTTATACAGCAGCAGCAAATGGACGTATGGCAGCACTGGACACCAATACTGGACTTATGGCAGCACAGGACACCACCACTGGACTGATGCAGCACAACACAGCACCACTGCACTGGACTTATACAGCAGCAGAACTGGACTTATGGCAGCACAGGACACACCACTGTGACTGTAGGGATGCAGCACAAGACACCACCACTGCACTGATGCAGCACAACACAGCACCACTGCAATGGACTTATACAGCAGCAGAACTGGACTTTATGCAGCACACGACACACCACTGTGACTGTACTGATGCAGCACAAGACAGCACTGGAATCAGAGGCATCACTTTCGCCTTCTACACCCGGTACGGCGGTGCCAGAAAAAAGCGGTGGGGCTTTGCAAGAGGGGCAGGGCTTCACGGGAGGGGCGGGGCTTCGCTTCCCGACCCCCATTTGTCATCACTTAGGGGGTTCAGGAGGTGCCTCCCGCTGAGTGCTTATTCTGCAGTGCCGGCTCCTACATAGTGACAGAAGCTGAGTGCTGCACATAATGTAATAGTGCAGCACTCAGCTCTTGTCACTGAGCAGGAGCTGGCATTTTGGTGTCACCCCTTGGCGGGTGACACCCGGTTGCGGGCCGCACTCCCCTTGTGACGCCACTGACTGGAATGACACATAAGAGCAGGTCGCCACCCCACGCGCCACACCACTTTCCCGCACAGACACTGAGGAGACACGCCCTCTCACTACACTCTCCAGGACTGGAGTGAAAATGGCGGCGACGTGCGGCTCCTTATATGGAATCCAAAACCCGCGAGAATCCGACAGCGGGATGATGACGTTTTGCCTCCTTCTGGCTTCCAAGTCTGGCGGGAAGTCCCAAGCCGGGCTCAGATCCAGGCTCGGGACATGATGTTAGGTAGGGTTTGGTTCTCAGAGAACTGAACCCGCTCATCTCTAATGTAAAGTTGCAACTGTGTAGTTGAATTTTGATATGAATGTGGACTACTACAAGAAGAAAGATTCCTATGGGATTTATAAAGTGGTAAATGTTGTGGTATATTTATTTCATTATATGGAAAATGCGACATTTGCATTTATTATGTCTTATTAACATTATCAATACACTATTCTTGTGTATGTCACTTTATTACAATATATTGTGTACACGTTGTAAGTTTGAGCACAAAATGCCTTTATCTTTAAAGTAGGCCCTATGTCTTTTCTATTTTGTCTTGAAGGTTTCTCTTCCCCCTGCCCCTTTTTCTCCACACTGTCTTTCCTTCTTTTTTTATATAGTTTGAGAAATGTATACGATCTAAATTTTTTTTAGTATTTGCCTCTTTATTTAGTAGACTCAGTTGCCTTATACTTTGACATAAATGATAACATTTGTATGGACACTTATTACTCAGAAGAAGGTATTATATGACACATGACAATAGCCTAAATATTCTGTAAATGCTTATTTTTAGGGCAAATTCTTCAGCTGTACTGACACAACCAAGATGACAGAAGAGGAATGCAGGTATGTTCAAAGCCAACAGTTCTGTAAAATCTTATTTGTCCATTATTATTATTACCAGTTATTTATATAGCGCACACATATTCCGCAGCGCTTTACAGAGAATTGGCCATTCACATTAGTCCCTGCCCCAGTGGAGCTTACAATCTACATTCTCTATCACATGTACACGCACACACATTCACCCTAGGGTTAATTTTGTTGGGAGCCAATTAAACTGCCAGTATATTTTTGGATTGTGGGAGGAAACCGGAGTACCCGGAGGAAACCCACGCAAGTACGGGGAGAATATACAAACTCCACACAGTTAGGGCCATGGTGGGAATTGAACCCATGACCTCAGTGCTGTGAGGCAGTAATGCTAACCATTACACCATCCGTCCATGTGCCTTTATTGGTCCTTTTCATTGACTGTTAAGTATTTACATGTAATTTCCCATGTCCAAACACTACTCCTTTCTCTTAAAATTTCCTTTCCTTTTTAGGGGCTATTTTATCGTGGAAAAAGATAATGACCCAAGTCAGCTGCAGCTGAAGCCACGAATTTGGTCTCATAGTGAATTCCACTTTGATAATGTCCTTTCTGGCATGATGTCTCTTTTCACTATCTCTACCTTTGAGGGCTGGCCCCAGTAAGTACAAACAATGCAAATATACATATGGGCTATTCATAATTTAATATTAAATAAACTTAATGTTGAAAATACGAGCACAAATAAATTATGTAAATACAGTATGTTGAACAATAACTTTACACATCAAAGTTAGAGAATTTGAGCAAAGAAAACAAAACAAAAATAACTACAAATACTTCAAATTGTCTACAAATGAGTGCACTGTCCTCAAACCAATCAAACATACAAAAAAAAAAACAGCAAAACAAGAAGACTTACTATAAAACTAAAATGGTGTTTAACACACAAGAGACACAACAATAATAAAAAATAACTATTCAAAATAGAAGTACATAAAGGTAAACTTATCAAAAATCCAATATAATAACAAGTCTGTGGATATAAGAGGCAAGGCTTGAGGAGAGATATCTTTGAGAGAGATGAAGTTAAGAAGTTGCCCACCGCAACCTATCAGTTTCTAGCTGTCACTTATCTACCACAGTCTATAAAATAATAGGAGCTGATTGGTTGCTCCACTTTTTCTCTGTTGAAGTTTTGATACATCTCCCTTGGTAACCTTCTGTTTCTGGGAAGTTCTTATCAAAGAGCCCTTTCAGCCTTCACACCAGTAGCCAAATTTCTTCTAACGTTTTGGAATGCTTCTCCAGGTAGACATCATGTTACCTGGGGGCAGATGTATTACCAGGCACTGATTGTGCTGGTATATCTCTTCCTGCTTCGCCTCTATACCAAGGCGAAGCAGGAAGCAATAGCGACAAGACGTATGAACATCTTGTTTGCTGGAGAAAACACTCCCCCTCCAGGGATCGCTACCAGCCCCCCCTCCCCCCATGGCGCATCAGTCTACTGCTGATGCACTGTGTCTCGCCTCCTCACTGGCTTACTGAGCATGCACAAGATCTTACTACTATCACAAGATCTACTATGCAGCCCAGAGACAGCAGTCGCCACTGCTCTGGTGTTTGGGCAACGACACCTACAACTATCGAAATTGATGTGCTACTGACCATTCATACATTGTCCTGCATATCAGCATGCTATCTTGTAGATAGCAGCACCAATATAGACCAGTGCGTATGGTGCCCCTGTTACCTTGCACTATGGCCGCAACTAGTGGGGGAGGGCTAGGGGGGTATGTGTCCCGGGCGCTGGATAAGGGGGGGCGCCAGGATACTCACTTTAACCCCCTAACACCTCCTTCCCCCAGGAGCTGGACGCACTGCACTGAATAAACTGAAAGTAAACTAGACACCCTGCAAGGGCTGCTGGGAACTGTAGTTTATTTTCAGTTTCATCACAGCAATGCGGCCGACTCCTTGCAGTGAAGAAACTGAAAATAAACTACAGTTCCCAGCAGCCCTTGCAAGGGGGATGTTGTTTCAGATGTATTAAATGAAGACAAACACTGCATGCTAGTTCCAAGTAGTCATGTTGAACAAGGCAGCCTGGACAGGAAGTCACACCCCCATCACAAGCAGCTACTGTACATCTATATAACTCACATGGCAACACTAGGTTAGATTAACATTACACAAACATCTTCCTTTTTTTTTTTTTTTTTTTTTTCCGTATGCTGCAGGTATAACATAACTAACAATGCTAACAATGTCCTCCATTACTTTGTTTATTTTGAAACTATAAATCAAGTCTGTCAGGTGGCCGTGAATGATGGCCACTACGAGTAAAAACAGGAAGTTGAGTCGGAGATGAATTTCGTTGGGCAGGAGTCTGTATAACTCTAGCGGGTGATAATGATGGACTGCCATCCGGAATGTCTGCATGTTCCATGTTCTCATTTTCTCCATATTCAGGTATAACAATCTGTGGCCTTTCAAATTCCTGATTCACCATTGGCGCAACCGGCTCCATAATCAAGCCAGGAACGGAATGCCCAACATTCTTATGTAGTATTGTCCCTTCAGCTACTCGCAAATCCACATGATTGCGTCTGTACAAATTACCTTCCACATCCACAAGATATGAGCGTAGTGCAACCTTGCGCACACAGGTACCAAGTCTCCAACGGCCTGTGCGATCTCCAGGAAGGGGCTTCATGCGAATTGGCTCACAAATAGCAAGTTCAGGCAACTCCTTAGAAGATTTATCATACCCCAGCTTAGAAATCTGCTTCCTCTGCTGTAGCAATTTAGGCACACCTTGAACTACACTCGGATAGAGCAAAGTGCTGGCTACTGGTAAAGATGTCTTAAGTCTCCTTGACATCAGACGCTGTGCAGGACTAGTCCCCATGCCCTCGGTGGGTGTATTTCTCCAATGTAATATGGCCTTCCATTGGTCTGTATTATCACTGCTAGCTTTTTTGCACAAATTCTTTACTATCTTAACTGCAGACTCAGCTTTACCATTCGATTTTGGATAACGTGGGGATGAAGTAACATGCTCAAACTCCCATTCAGAGGCAAATCGTCTAAATTGTTCACATGCAAACTGCGGTCCATTGTCCGAGATCACTCTTTCAGGCTGGCCATAACGTGCAAATTGTGCCTTGCAGTGCTTTATTGTAGTCTCAGATGATAAGTCTGGGAGAAGCTCAATTTCCCAAAAATCTGAATAATGGTCCACTTTTAACAGAAAGTCTTTGCCTGCATAAGTAAATAAATCCATGCTGACAATCTGCCATGGACGCACTGGTATCTCATGTGACATCATAGGTTCTTTCTGTTGTGCATGAGCATATTCATTGCACGCCGAGCAGTTACCAACATAGTTCTTAATCTCACTTTGCATGTTAGGCCAGTACAATGTATCTCTTGCTTGTCTGTAGCATGCATCACCTCCAAGATGGCTGGAATGTATGCGTGCCAGCATCTCGGATCTCAAAGATTTTGGTATGATGACTCTTGGCCCCTTGTACAAAATGCCATTCTGTACGCTTATCTCATCTCTAAATGACCAATAGTCCCTCACTATGATTGGTGTCTCTTCTTTTGAGTCCGGCCATCCAGCCAGTACAATAGACTTCAAAATCTGCAGGCTCTCATCAGTCATGGTGTGCTGCTGAACCTGCTGCAGTCGCTGATCAGTGACATTCAGATAATCTGCCTGGTTAATCTTTGCAAAGTCAGTCATTACCGGATGCATGGTGCACACTGTGTGATAACTCTGAGCTGCTCCAGAACTCCCATCCATAGCTATTGCTCTACTAAGAGTGTCACTGATATACATCTCAGGGCCTGGCTTGTAGGTGAAACAGAGATTGTAATGCTGTAATGTTAACATCATAATCTGAAGTCTTTTAGGTGCACACAGAAGAGGCTTTTTAAAGATGGCAATTAGCGGTTTATGATCAGTCTCCACTGTGATCACGTCCCGGCCGTATAGAAAATAATGAAAACGGGAACAAGCAAAGACAATGCTCAAGCACTCCTTTTCAATTTGTGCATAATTCTGCTCAGTTGGAGTCAATGCTCTTGAAGCAAATGCAACTGGTTGTCCTTCTTGCATCAAGCAACATCCCAGTCCGGTTTTACTCGAATCACTTTGTACAGTGACTGGCTTGGTAACATCATAATACTTCAGCACAGGTGTAACTGTGACCAAATGCTTTATTTCCTCCACAGCCTTATCATGCTTTGGAAGCCAGTGCCATATCGAATCTCTGTCCAGAAGCCTGCGCAGGGGTTCACATACCTCTGAGAGGCGAGGCATAAATTTGGCCAAATATGTCACAAACCCAATCAAACGTTGCACGGACTTTACATCAGTGGGCTTTGGCATTTCCAAGACAGCTCTAACTTTTTCAGGGTCAACTTTCAAACCTTCAGAGGACAGGATATGACCATGAAAATGAACCTCTTTCAACTTAAATTGCAGTTTCTTCACACTAAGTCTTAATTTCACTTGTCTGCAACGATCCAATAGCGCTAGCAACTTGCGGTCATGATCAGCCTCCGCTTCCTTTACTGTCTCTCCACAGCCAACCACAAGAATATCATCTGCTATCGGCTCAATGCCGCTAAGTCCAATCAGCAATTCGTGTTGTTTTCGCTGGTAAACCTCAGGTGCTACGGAAACTCCAAAAGGAAGTTTAAGCCATCTTTTCCTACCCCAAGGGGTCCAAAAGGTTGTCATATAGCTGCTTTTTTCATCCAGCTTACATTGCAGAAATGCATCACGTGCATCAACCAGTGTAAAGACTTTTGCTTTGGGCAGCTTATATAAAACATCCTCCAATGTCGGCATAATATAATGAGATCTTCGCAGTGCTTGATTTAAAAATTTAGGATCAATACAGATTCTTAACTTGTCAGGCTTTGCCACAATGACCATATTGCTAATCCAGTCAGTTGGTTCAGTCACAGGTGCAATATGCCCATCTGCTTCATACTGATCAAGCAAAGCTTTCACTTTCGGCTTGAGGGCTATAGGCACATTGCGTGGAGCACACTGGAATGGCGGAACACTTGGATCAAGTTCAAAATGTACTTCGCCAGGAACAGACTTCACTGGCCACTTGAACACATCATCATAGGCCTCTATTATTTGCTCTTTCCTCAATGGTCCAGACAAATCATGTTCCATCTTATGTAGCTCAGAAGGAATAGTAAATTGCATCAACCCCAAACGCTCACATGTGGAACTGGACAATAATGGTTTCTGGTGGGCCTCTACAATTTCAAAAGTAAGCATGTGGGTATGTCCACTAACAACGCATTCTGTTTTGATTGAACCGTCCCAATGATTTCATCAGCTCTCCAGAATACAGCTTCAGTTTAGTGTCACTTGGCAGTAATGGAACTCTAGGAGCCAATTTCATCTTATCTTCCAGACTCATAACATCACATGTTGCCCCTGAGTCTAATTGGCATGGTTGCCTCTTATTATTCAAAGTCAGATGTGCAAACCACTTTTGGCCTTCTGATCTTATGGTACCAATACATTCTGTTGAATAAATCACCTCAGCGCTATGGTTATCCGCTCCAGATGTTTCATCTACTATGTGTACTTTCCCTGCTTTATTCCAGCTCTTGTTTGATAAGCACATTTTAGCAAAGTGATTGGTAATACCACATGATCTACAGGTTTTCCCAAATGCTGGGCACTGCTCTTTCCCTAGCCTGTGCCTATTACCACAGTATTTACAGGCCATATATTTGGCTGCTGGTGAGTTCTGCTGCCGATTTGCACACTTTGAGCTATCCAGCAAATCACCCCTGCTGTGCTGTTGTCTGTCTGTAACATTGACATTATCAATCTGTCTGTCTATTGCTCTGATTCTCTGGTCAGTGAGCTCTGCTGTGCGACACATTTCAATAGCTGCTGACAGATCTAAATTCCGCTCTCTTAGGAGACGGCGGCGTGTGTTTTCACAATTTATGCCCAATACTAATTTATCTCGTATAAGTTCATCTTTCAATGTGCCATACTCACAGGTTGCTGCCTTTTCTCTCAGCCGGGTAATAAATTTATCAATGGATTCACCTTCCTCTTGTTTACTGCAGCCAAAAATATACCTTTCATAAATGACGTTTTTTGCAGGCTTAAAGTATGCCTCCAATGCATCCAGGATTGCGGTTACATCTGTTTGTTGCTGCGCAGAAAGACTCAGGCTGTGCTTATAAACATGACGACATTCACTGCCCATCCCTCTCCTCAGTGTGGCTGCTTGCACCTCAGCTGATTTATCATTCAGGCCTGTAGCTAAAGAAAAATCTTCAAACTCAGCTCTAAAGTTCTCCCAGTTAATGCACAAATTGCCACTCATCTGCATCCCATCAGGTGGAGGAATATTGTTGCTAGTTGCCATGTTGGTGCACTCCCACTCCAGAGAAGGCAGACAAGTTTAACACAATGGTGATTCAATCCACTTGATATCTATGCAATCCTTATCCTTTTCTTGTCACTGCAGGTTTTCTCATAAGCTTGAGCTGCTGCTCTGCCAATAATCAGCATCATTTGTGGGCTCAGGAACTTCTGACACCATGTTTCAGATGTATTAAATGAAGACAAACACTGCATGCTAGTTCCAAGTAGTCATGTTGAACAAGGCAGCCTGGACAGGAAGTCACACCCCCATCACAAGCAGCTACATCTATATAACTCACATGGCAACACTAGGTTAGATTAACATTACACAAACAGATGTGTCTATGTTCCCTTTGTGATCAAGACCAGGAAGTGACAGCAGACAGCACGAGAGGGCAGTAGATAACTTCTGCCCTTACAGCACCTAAATGTTTTATCCATTCTCCGTTCATTTGAGGTTATTTAGTTTTCTCTATGCGCCACTGTACACTCGCGGGCTCGCTTCGCTCGCCACGCTTTGGGCTCAGTGTCTCGCTCTGCTCTGCTTCGCTCGTCACAGGTTACTATTCAAAATAGTTTGTGACATGGACCCAGGGGCTTATGGGAAAGGTCCTCTCCACGAAGGGTAACTAGACACTACCCTTGCAAGGGCTGTAGTTTACTTTCAGCTTATCCATTGCAGTGCGTCCGGCTCCTTTCAACTGTAGCCGCAGAGAGAGGGGGTGTCAGGGGGAGCCAGATTAAGATGGATCACAGGGGGGAAGTTACCTCAGCCCCCAAGTCTTTAATCACCCACAGTGCAGCTGGAGGTGCAGTCTGAAAAGGGGGCGGGGCTACAATGCACTGTCAGTGCCAGGCCAGCCAGCCCAGCCAGCATGGGAGAGAGGAGGGGAGGAGAGTGGGGGGTCTCACTAGCCAGCATCAGCCTGAGCCTGCCTAAATGGTGAGTGTGACTCAGGGAAGGGGCACTGTATGTACTTATGTGTGTGATAACTCTCCCTCCCTTACCCCTCTCTCTCTCTCCCTCTCTCATCCATGCAACGGCGTAATGAGAGGTACTACTGTGCAGTGTAATTAGAATAAGTTTGCACTACTGCGTGGCGCAGTTGTCATTTTTTTGTTAATTTTAATTAAAAAAAAACATTTTGTGTGGGGTGCCAAATTACTGGCTTGCCGCAGGTGCTGGAAATCCTAGTTTCGGCCTTGCTTGCACATAACCTGGTGATCGGTGGGTTTTCATATTTTCTTTTTTATGCCCATTTTTTTACTTCTATTTTCGTGCACATCATTCCAAAAATAAAGAGAAACATTCTATTAGCAATATATTAGGACATTTTATGTTAGGTTTACATAGGTTACATACAGCTAGGGGCAAATTCACTAGGAATCGTTTTGGTGAAATCGCCCCTTTCAACCGGTACATTTTTCACCTCAAATTGCACATTTACTAACAATTGTTTTGGCTGGTGTATCGAGTTGTGGTTCTCCAAGTAGCAGCTTAACTTTAACTGAAATGCTATCAACATGGCACCCACTCTCCAGGGGTGCCAGGAATAGCTCCGGGCTTTAGCCCAGGCCTTAGGTGCCCTGGAGAGAGGGGATACCTTTTTTTGTGTGGGGTCCCCACGCATAGGCAAACACAGGGGGGTTTCCGGTTATCCGGAAATCCTCTCCTCATGGCAAATGGCTCCAATTATGAGAAAAATAGCAATAGCATATAATATGATTTCTGGAGGTGCAGCCACATCATGCAGTTTAAGGGACAGAGCTGAGCTGCTGCACATGCCGTTAGCAGCTTCTTTTACCAAGTTTGCTGTGTGTGTGAGTCCTCAATCAGTGCACTGGACCAGGGAGTAGCTACCAGGAAAAAAAGACAGGAGCCTTACCATGAGGTGGGAGAATGTGCACTTAGAACATGCAGTACTGGTTCTATTATTTATTATGGAAGTTATAACCTTTTCCTGGCCACTTATTTATATTATTTGAATGTTTGATGCAGCCTATACTATAGACCAGCGTTTTTCAACCGCTGTGCCGCGGCACACTAGTGTGCCGCCAGCGGTTGTCAGGTGTGCCGCAGCCTGCCGCTCACGCAGCTCACCGGCCACCAGAGATGCCCTGCACAGTGCTCCGCCGCCCGCCGACAGTGCTCCACCGTCTCCCGCCAGTGATACATGGATCCTTCTCCTGCCGTCGTGCACGGGAAGCACAGTCAGCTCTCCTGCTGCCCATTCCGTGACCTATGGTGGCGTGCTGAAAGGTCACTTATGCTACGTCTCATTCTCGCCAGCGCTTGGTGCTGGTGTATGCTGCAGCGAGCAGACTGCCCTGCACTGCCGTGCTCATCATAATCCTACTACAGCTCAGATATACAGGACTTTGGGCTGACATTACAGTGTGGTCTGTGAGTACTATACTATTACAGGGGAGGAGGGGGCAGTGTGTGCCATTACTGTGGGGGCTGTGAGGGGGCAGCGTGTGTGCCATTACTGTGTGTGTGTGTGTGTGTGTGGCGGGGGGCAGTGTGGATTTATTGTGGGGGTCAGTGTGTTTGATAAATGTTGAGGCTAATGTATTTGATATCTGTGGGGACATATGTTGTTTTTACCCCCCAAGGGTAACTGATAGCGTGCCTTGAGAATTTTAAAGTCTTGTTAGGCGTGCCGCGAGTCGAGAAAGGTTGAAAATCACTGCTATAGACCATCTAAATTGTTACATATTAATACTGTATTCCATTGTATAAAAAGTTTCCAGTTTTCAGTTTATAAAAAGACCAATGTTTACATTAATGTCCATGGTCATTATTAGGTTATTCTACTGCTCCCCCAGACTCCTGCTCTTGCTCAGATGTTCCGCAGAGAGGGAGATTGTGGACATGCTTTTGGAAACCCCCCTCTAGAAATCCTGCGTTTGCCACTGCCACCTCCCCAAGAATCACTGGCCTGGGCTGACTAGTGAAAGGGGAATTAATGCTTTGGCCGGGGTGAACCCAACAAGTGTGTCCCCTGGCTGCCCCCACTGCTAGTAAGAGCCCAATTCTGGTTGTTGGAAATACAGGGGACACCTTTGCATTCCCTCCCTGCTCCGTATTTCCAGAAAGAGGACCACCACCTGATGCAGAATCTCATCACAAGCAGTACATTGGACATGTGTGTTCCCAGCAGGTAATGTAGTCTGACAACATGAACAAAAATTATGTGAACTGGACTTTCCTGATCCAGACATAGACTGGGATATAATGGGAGCTGAGTTTATAAAATGTACGGTTTTGCCGCAAAAGTCACACATTTTGCAAACTCGCCCGATGTAATAGTATCCAAGTTCATGAAAAGTTGGATGTTTTCTAATCAGAACAGGAGCATCCGGTAAAAGTTTGGATCCAGATGTTTTCCCAATGCTAAACTCGGCCGATGTAATGGAGTCTGAGTACATAAATAGAGCTGTTTTTTTGGGGGTGAGTTATATTTGTCAATGTTGAAAATCAATTACTATACAAGTACACAATTACAGCACATTTACAACAAATAATCATTATTAAAATTATTCCTAACCTTAAAATCAAATTAATATTTTTGATCTCTCAAAATTGTTTATGTACTGTACATGTCATTTTTGCACTTTTTTCTTTGGAAAATGCGTCTTATTCACCATGGTACAGTATGCAATAGGATGCAGCATGGCTATATTCTCTGAGTAATTGCAGCTGTATCTGCATACAAAATGATATGCTACAGTGTTTTCCTGCCAAACACTGTAACTTTCTCCCACACTGTGCAACTGTTACACTAAAACACACTTTCTGGTTGGTCTAAAAAGGAGGTTTGGGCTTCGCTGCCCCCAAGGAGCAGGTCATGGCCCCCTGTCTGGGTTACTCGGTACTAGCACTGGAAATATTCTGAGAGGTCTGGGAACAGGAAACCAAAGAATGTTGTGTGTTGATTATGACCCAAACACTAGAAATATAAGACTGAGAGCTGAGATACTATATCACTTGGACCAGTGAATACTGATATTGGTCTGGAACCAATGGAGATAGGTATCGGACTGAAACCAATGCTGACAGATATCGGACTGGAACCAATGGAAACTGGGACCAGGCAACAGGGACAAGGAGGCAGAGACCTAGCAGTATGGCCAGCAGCAGCCCTCCTCATCCACCCAGGCAGGAGCCAACGCTGCTTGTTATTTTTCAAATTATTATCATTTTGGAAAATAAATTTCATGAACTTGCCGCAAGTGATGTAACATGGAAGAGGTGCCAAAATGGTTAACGCCCTTACCTCTACTAACTTTGGCATGACAAATGGAGCAGATGCCTTCACAAATGTTGTCAGGATTTGGGTAAAATAATCCCACACCCAAGATGTGTTTTTTTGGCCTTTTGCCCAGGCATCACAATGGTTTTCTTTTTATCATGGCCAAGAACTGCTGCCACTGATGGATAACTTACAAAAACAACATCCTTGTTGTTGTTGTCGTCATCATCATCATCATCATCATCATCAGTATCCTCATTAGTCACAAATATCCCCTACATCCTTTTGCACTTCAACACTAGCATCCTCTATTTATATTATGTAATCATCATCATTATCATCATCATCTTTATTTGTACTGTTTATTCCCACATTTGCAGAGGGTGCAGAAATGGTGGAAGGAGGCTTCTCTACAAGTACAGTATCAGCAATGTCAGACTAACACATAGCTAACGGGGACACCCCTAGACTCTCCTCAGGGATTTGTAAACAAGGAGTTTGTTCTTCAGCCATAGTGTTCTTTTTTTTTTAGGGGGGGGGGGGGGCACTGATGTTTGTCAGTTTTTAAGGTGACACCTCAACTTCTTTTTTTAATATTGTGTAAGATTTCAATTTCAGGTGCCCTTTCCTAAACTTTCTGCCCCCTGAACCACCTTTAGTAGACTATCAGGACCACCTTTACTACTACTATCATGACTAGCAGCAGCCACAGCACTAGTGCTTGGTTGCTGCTCCTGCTCTTTCATCAACTGAAAGTGATCCATATCGACTCACAGTGCTGTGTCAATGTTTGCCTTATGTTCACTAAACACACATTTCAAAAAAGATTTTTTATTTTTGTTTGCAGTCTTTTTTTAACTGTTACTCACTATGCAGATATCAAGGCGGTAGATTTTTGTAATTTTTTCCAGTTTTTTTTAACAATAACAGCAACTCACTACACAGATATTAAATTGGTGGCCCTGGACCTACTGGTCATTATAAACACTGTATCACATCTATAACTTTTCTTTTGGAGTACACAGTGTACAGTGACAGTCACACAATATGCTCCAGCCTCCGTTCCTAATAGCGTTTTTTTACAGTGTGACACAGCCTTGGCTTGAACAAACAATGCTCCCTCCCTGATTCCACACACAGACACAGTGTCTACACAGACCCCTACACCTCTAGACTTTACAGACTCACTGTGTGAGACTGTGAAGTAGTTTAGCTGCTGCTAACAAACTAAAAATCTTGCTTCACTAAGAGAGCTGCCTGCCTACACCTTATCAGTCGACTCTCTTGCGTGATATTTTGCCTTATTTTGGAATCCAAACAAGGCGGGAAACCCCATGCCTGGGTTGGGATGTACATAGATATGCAAAATTCAGGTGGGTTTGGTTTTCTGACAACCAGACCCACTCATCTCGACTTCAAAGGTTACAATGAATGAGATAAGCAATACAAGAAACTTAAGACATATATGGGTGACTAAACCATGTGTAATATGACATGCACTGAATGGATAGAGCCACATGTTGTGCATCCTGGCCAATAAAAATTATTAGAGGCCGCCGTTTGGTGCACACTGTACAGGTTACATCTGGCAGGGTGTTTAATTAGCAGAAATATGACATCGAGGAGGTGGTGGTGGGGGATAAAAAAGAAAATCAAATCAAATACAAAGGCATAAAACAGCAGTATTAAAGCAATGGTGACAACATTATAACCACTATGGTAAAGTTAATCAAAAACTAATAAAAATGGAGTAAACTGCAACAAGCCACTCGACTTGGTCCTAGCGTCTCCCTCACTAGAGGACAGTGTTGTCGCATCCAGGAGTTTGAGTGTGACTGGGCCACGGTAAAAGACTGCCCCCAAAACCCAGTCTCTGAAGTACATGGTAACAACAGAATAATAGCCAAGGTGACATAAGAAAACAAGAGTGAGGAAACATTTGAAAAAAAATATGAATTTGATACCTACCGGTAATTCCTTTTCTTATAGTCCGTAAGAGATACTGGGATGGTCCTTAGTACCATGGGGTATAGATGGGTCCTTTGGAGCCTAGGCACTTTAAATTCTTCAGAGTGTGTGCTGCTCCTTCCCTCTATGCCCCTCCTAGCAGACTCAGTCTAGGAAACTGTGCCCGAGGAGACGGACATACTTTGAGAGGAGGAAAATAGCAGAGGAAAGTAGTGAGGTTCCAAACCAGCACACAACAAAACAAGAGGACAGCAATGATAACCACACCTTGAAAATTAGGGACAGCAACAGCTGAATCAAACAACAAACCTTCAAGAACTTGCAGGAAAACTGAAGCACAGAGGCGGGCGCCCAGTATCCCCTATTGACTACGAAAAAAGGAATTACCAGTGGATATCAAATTCCTATTTTCTCTAACGTCCTAGGGGATACTGGGATGGTCCTTAGTACCATGGGGAAGTCCCAAAGCTCCCAAACTGGGTGGGAGAGTGGTGAGACTCCTGCAAAACTGGGAGACCAACTGAAGGACCTCAGCAGCCAAGGTATCGAACTTGTAAAACTTAACAAACTTATTCAAACCTGACCAATAGCAGCTCGGGCTAGCTGTGAAGCCGAGACTCCCCGGGCAGCCGCCCAGGAAGAACCCACCGACCTAGTGGAGTGGGCTTGAAGTGACTTAGGACTCGGTAAGGCTGCCGAGGAATAAGCCTGTTGAATAGCAAGCCTGATCCAATGTGCAATTGACTGCTTTGAAGCAGGGCAACCAATCTTGTTGGCCTCACACAAGACAAACAGCGAGTCCGACTGTCTGGGCGAGCAGTCCTTTCAACATACATCATCAAAACCCATACGACATCCAAGGACTTAGGAGTAGCGGATGTGCCAACAATAACCGGAACCACTATCGGCTGGTTGACATGAAACACTAATACCACCTTAGGCAGGAACTGCTGACGAGTCCTGAGCTCCGCTCTGTCCTCATGAAACACAAGGTAGGGGTCCCTTACAAGAAAAGGCCCCTAGCTCCGAGACACATTATGTTGAGGCCAAGACCAACAGTGTGACAGTCTTCGACGTTAGATACTTTACTTTAACCGCATGTAACGGTTCAAACCAGTCAGACTGGATGAATGTTAAGAACCAAATTGAGACCCCAAGGTGCCGTGGGAGGCACAAAGGGTGGCTGTATATAAAAGACACCAATCAAGAATGTCCAGATGTCTGGGAGAGCAGCCAATTGTCTATGAAGGAAAACAGCTGAAATCTGAACTTTTATGAAGCTGAAACGTAGGCCCATATCCACTCCTGACTGAAGGAAGAAAAAGAAACTTCCCAGCTCAAATTCCACAGTGTAATATTGTCGAATTACACACCAAGAAACATATCCCATCCAAATGTGATGGTAATGTTTAGACGTGACCACCTTCCCGGCTTGGATCATAGTTAAGATAACCTTGCCTGGAATTCCTTTCCTGGCCAAAGCTCTCTTTCAACTTCCATGCCGTAAACCGTAGCTGTAAGTCAGGATAGATGAACGGCCCCTGTTGGAGAAGATCTTCCCGAAGTGGCAGAGGCCAAGGATCTTCGATTGACAAGACCAGGAGGTCTGCATACCAGGCTCTGCGTGGTAAGTCTGGGGCAATTAGGATTGCCAGAACTCTGTCCCTTTGTATTCTTTAGAGAACTCTGGGAATTAGAGGATTTGGAGGGAACAAGTACACTAACTTGTAAATCCACGGCGCCATCAGAGCATCTACTGCTGCAGCCAGTGGATCCCTTGTCCTAGAGCAATAACGCAGGAGCTTCTTGTTGAGTCGAGAAGCCATCATGTCGAACTGCTGATAGCCCCACTAATGTGTTATCAGATGAAACAGTTGCGGGTAGAGGCCCCAGTCCCCTAGGCGCAGATTGTGTCTGCTGAGGAAGTCTGCTTCCCAGATGTCTACTCCCAGGATGAAGATGGCCGATATGGTTTTGGCATTCTGCTCCACCCAGAGGAGTATCTTGGGCACCTCTCTCATTGCAGCCCTGCTTTTATTTCTCCTCCTTGTCGGTTTAAGTACGCTACTGCCAGTACGTAGGCCAACTGTAACTGTATGCCTGATCCTGAAGAAGGTAAGAGGTCTGCAGAAGGGCATAGAATATTGCCCTGAGTTCCAGAACATTTATCGGAAGGGTGGCATCTTGATTTGACCACCTTCCCAGGAAATGAGCCCCCTGGATTACCGCTCACCAACCCCGAGGCTTGCATCCGTGGTGAGTAGAATCCAAATAAAAAACCAGAAGGTTCAACCCTCCACCAGGTGAGAGGTCTGTAAACACCACAGCAGGGAAGTTCTGGCTTTTGGCGAGAGGTGGATCATCTGATGCATGTGCAGATGAGACCCTGATCACATGTCCAACAGAACTAATTGGAAAGGTCAGGCATGGACTCTTCCCTACTGAATTGCCTCAAAAGAGGCCATAATCTTTCCCAGAAGTTGTATGCAAAGATGTACTGAGATCCTGATCGGCGTCAGGATGGAATGAACCATCATCTGAATTGTCTTTGCCGTTTCCAAAGGAAGGTACTTAACTGAGACACTGTGTCCAGTAGCATTCCCAGGAACTGAAACCTATGTGTCGGTTCCAGGTTGGATTTCTGCTGAATTAGAACCACCCCTGAGACGTGAGTAGTCGAGGCATGAGGCTGATGCTTACCATTAACTGTTCTCCAGCATAGCCATTAGCAGGAGATTGTCCATGTATGGAACGAAGTTCACACCCAGATTGCGGCGTAGTAGCATCATCTAAGCCATCACCTTTGTGAACACAGTCGGTGTTGTTGAGAGACTGAGTGATAAGGCCTGGAATTGGTAGTGACTGTCCTGCAGTGCAAACCGTAGATAAGCCCAATGAGGTGGCCAGGAGGGATGTGAAATATGTATTCCTAACATCCAGAGACACTAGGAATTCCCCTTTTTTAAACCTGAGACCACCACTCTCTGAGACCCTAACTTGAAGTTGAACACTCGTAAACATGGGTTCAGTGATTGGAGGTGTAAGATTGGTCTTACCAAACAGTCCGGGCACAATACCACCGACAGGCTGGAATAATAACCCCTGCTTTGGGGTTGAGGCAGATCTGGAACAATGACCGAAGTCCATAACAGTTTTTGAATAGCTTCCTGTAAGGTTACTCTTGTTTCTAGTGAAACTGGTAAACCTGACTAGAAGAATCTGAGAGGTGGGAGATATTGGAACACTAACCTGTAGCTCTGGGATATCATCATTGACCCAGGAGTCCTGGCAGGAAACCTGCCCAGACGTGCCAGAAATATTTTAGGCGAGCTCCCACCAGCAGGCCCCCCAGCCATTGTGGCTTTGGAGAGGCCACGTTGGAGCTCAGCTCCTGTAAACGAGCATCTGCTGGTTTGCAAGGTTTTCTTCCTTTTCCTCCAGCAGCATTGGATGAACCCCTTGTCTAGCCCTTTAATCTGGCACCCCAAAGGGACTGCTGAGAGGGACCAGGGTAATTACGTCCTGTCGGCGGAGCTGTGGACTATAATAGGGGAACTTTCCAGCCATTCAGTAACTTGGGAGATCCTGCTGTTTAGAGAAACCGTGTAGGAGCTCTACTCCTGTGTCAGTCACCCAATAAGGTCTCACTTGAAAAGGGTAGGATCTCTACTCCTTTTTCGGAATCAGCGACTGCTGTCCACTGACACAGCCATAAACAACTGCGTGCTGACTTTGCCCTAGTTGTAGAGCGTGCACAAATTATATGTGTGTCTCTTGGGAATAGAACCTGGGCCCCAGTGTGTGTTGCACTGGCACTTTATGTATATGCTGCAGGAGGGTGACCATTTTGTCCTGATACACAGTGACAAAACCTGTGAGTAGAGCACCTGATCATGTAGCGATGGCTCCAGTAACCCAACCATATGCTAAAATGTGGGCACCTGAGCAACTCCCACTGCCGTATAAGCGATTTGAGCGTACACTCAATTTATTTGGTCAACAGAGTCTTTTAGGGCGATAGCACCAGGTACAGGTAGTACCATCTTCTGTGACAACCTGGACACAGAAGTACTCTCTGCACCTACCAGATCTGGCATCTCTCCTGAGTCAGATTGGAGGTATTCTTGTGGAATAAGAAGGGAAGTTGAGACGCTGGGCCGTGGTCTGATAAATGATCATAAAATCAGCCATAGACTTCTGAAGTCCCGCGTCAATTGCTTGGGCGCAGCCAGCTCAGTTTGGAAACATTAATGGAGTCCAGCCATGCTGGCTCCTGTGTACTGCCACGGTTGAGGCTAGATCCAAGTGACCTAAGGGACCTTTTCCATCAGGGGGAGGGGCCACGACACAAGGGGGAGGAGCTAGGCCAGCGGGACAGTTGCTCTACTATCCCCACCACCAACTATTACCTTTAGTAATTAGGTGGCGAGCGGAGCGAGCCACTGAGCCCAAAGCATGGCGAGCGAAGCGAGCCCGCAAGGGTACTTTTCGGGTACCCTGTTCGGCTGTAGCTCCTCCCCCTGGTGACGTATCTCCTCCCCTAGGTACGTCACAAGGTCCCTTCTCCCACTCCGATATAGAACCAACCGTACTGCCACCCCGAGAAGGAAAACTGCACTGTGTGCACACTTGTGATCCCCGTTTCCACATTTTCCATCTGTTTGGAAGGTGGAATTTTGTGTCGGAATTACCCACGGATGTTTAAAAAGTGTGTTTAAACCTGGAATGTGGCAGTATATTTTGGCTTTGGAAGAACATTTCTTCTGCCATATTTTCTCCATATCAGGGATATTGAAGAGCTCCTTAATAGAGATCTTCCACACTCTGAGACAGAGTACCATCCCCCATATGTTCCCTCCAACAAGATGAAACATTGTATTACAGCACCTGCACTCAGTTTTACTGCCTGTCATTTTGAACAGCGAGTATACACTAGAGATGAGCGGATTCGGTTTTACTCGGTTTTACTCGGTTCTCAAAACCGGATCTTATTGGCTATCCAAAACACGTGACACCCGTGAGCCAATAAGATTCGGTTTTGAGAACCGAGTAAAACCGAGTAAAACCGAATCCGCTCATCTCTAGTATACACACACAGGAATAGGTTAACATGCAATAACCTAAGGAAAAGCCTTGTCAGGAGAGAGAGACAGAGAGGGGGGAACCAGCACACTGTGCCCCTATTGCATTGTTGGGCAGTGGATGAAGTCCCCTTTGTAGTACATGCAGAGACTAAGGGGGTAATTCCAAGTTGATCGCAGCAGGATATTTTTTAGCAGTTGGGTAAAACCATGTGCACTGCAGGGGGGACAGATGTAACATGTACAGAGAGAGTTAGATTTGGCTGGGTTTTGTTTCTGTGCAGGGTAAATACTGGCTGCTTTACTTTTACACTGCAATTTAGATTGCAGATTGAACACACCACACCCAAATCTAACTCTCTCTGCACATGTTATATCTGCCTCCCCTGCAGTGCACATGGTTTTGCCCAACTGCAAAAAAATTTCCTGCTGCGATCAACTTGGAATTACCCCCCAAATCCCCTAGTTAAGGATTTAATACTTATAATTTTAGCTGCACCCTGCTACATAAAACCCTCTGGCATCGATTAGGTGCTTTTGAGGGTACTGGAGAAGCAGTACTTCCCTGCCGTCAGCGTTTGTTGATGCAGGGAGAATGTCTGAGCCTGCTGGTTCCGCTCTCAGTGAAGCCCCGTCCCTTCAATGGCACGCGGTCTTCCCGCACTTTTTTATACTGGCAAGTCTCTATTTCACATGAAAATGGTGTAAAAAAACTTTTTCTGCACCAGCACCAGTGGGGGTACTGTGTACACATGCTATGTACTGCTTTTCCTGAGACCTAGCCACCCTTTTGTGGAGCCGTGTGTACCTTTATACCGCCATTGTAACCGATGACCCGCTAACCGGGTAGCCAGCTTTGTACTCACCACTCTTCTAGTCTTCAGCTCTGTTAGGGGTGGCGGCATGCTACGGGAATGTACGCTTGCTGCTGTGGGCTTGCGAATAGTTCACCCAGGACTGTGTCCTGTCAGCGGGGATCGGAACCATTAACCCTTTAAGAGGTTGGTACCGTCCCCCCAAGTCCCTCGAAGCAGGCAGGCTGTTTCCAATCAGCGCCGTACAAAGGACAGTAAAGGGAGACAAAACTTAGCATTACAGTAAATAAATAACAAAAATAGAGTGCAGGTAACAAAGAGCACCACAATTCTCAAAACATAATACAGCTAAGATGTAAGTAGCGAGGGAGTAATCATCGTACTACTTGGGGCTGGCGGCCATAGATAGAGATGAGCCTTTACGAGCAGGAGAAAAAGCGGGTAAAGATGGTCGCTGAGTAGGGGAGAGCTGCGAGTGAAATGTGTCGAGAAGAGGGCTTTGACAACAAGAGGAAAGAGGGCCCTGCTCTGAAGAGCAAACCATTAGTGGGAAGTAAATTGAAGTAAAAATCTCTGGCGCTCCAGAGGATGTGACCGGCTCCTTCCGGCACATTTTCTAAACTGAGTCTGCTAGGAGGGGCATAGAGGGGAGGAGCCAGCACACACTCTGAAGAATTTAAAGTTCCACGGCTCCAAAGGACTCATCTATACCCCATGGTACTAAGGACCATCCTAGTATACCCTAAGACGTTAGAGAAAAAAGAAATACCAAATAATGATCACGAACTGCAGTGTTTGGAAAATTGTTTCATTTGAGATTCTAGAGTAAGCCAAAGGCTGATAGGGCGTTCTTCTTCTCTTTTTCTTCTGTTTGACTCTGGTGTAATTCTGCGTTCAATATAAATATCCCATAACACTTTAAACTAAAACACTTGAAATTTGAATCACCCTAGAAGCCATAACTGCTTAGTAGCCTGACCTATACTTTACTTAAAATAATGAACATATGTCACTGTGTTGGATGATTGCCTGGACTAAAGTAAATATGTTATAGTTATTTGTCTGCATTTTTGTGTAAATAGGTTGCTGTACAGAGCTATAGACTCACACACTGAGGATATGGGACCCATCTATAATTACCGTATTGAGATTGCAGTCTTCTTCATTGTCTACATTATCCTCATTGCCTTCTTCATGATGAACATCTTTGTGGGATTTGTAATTGTCACCTTCCAGGAACAAGGAGAGCAGGAGTATAAAAACTGTGAATTAAACAAAAACCAGGTAATTCTCTGTCCACTTTTCAATATCTAATATTATTGATATACAGTAGAATGTTTTTTAGTGTTTATTCTAAATGAAATCTTACAAAGAAACATAGAATTTGATGGCAGATAAGAACCACTTGGCCCATCTAGTCTGCCCCTTTTTTTAATTCTTTAGAAAATCTCAAACCCTTTTGAACCTTTATTCTTTGTAAGGATTTTCATATGCCTATCCCATGGCATGTTTAAATTGCTCTACTGACTTAGCCTCTACCACCTCTGACGGGAGACTATTCCACTTGCCCACTACCCTTTCTGAGAAGTAATTATTCCTTAAATTACCCTGAACCTGCCTCCCTCCATTTTCAGTGTATGTCCTCGAGTACTTCTCTTCCTTTGAATAATGTCTCCCTCCTGTACTTTGTTAAAACCCTTGGTATATTTGAAAGTTTTTATCATGTCCCCCATATCTTATCTTATACAGTAGTTTATAAGTATGTGGGACTCTACATGTTATATCTGATTTTCCTTCCTCTAACAGAGGCAGTGTGTGCAGTATGCATTGAAGGCACGTCCCCTGCGACGGTACATCCCCAAAAATCCACATCAGTATAAGGTCTGGTATTTGGTGACGTCCTCATATTTTGAGTATCTGATGTTTGCACTCATTATGCTGAATACCATCAGCCTTGGGATGCAGGTAAGATCTTGGTATTAAAAAGAAGCATACAGTATTTTAAGATAAATGTGGATGAGATATGGCATAATTATTGTTGTATTTTACAATATTATATGCTAAAAATATACTTTTACATGCTTGTATATACTGTACATGTATATTGTTGTATAGAGCCCTGGGTCAGTATCTATCAGGGCTGTTTCTAGACAATTTGGCTGCCAGTGCTACCCACGCCACCCCCCCATTGACATTTAAAAAAGGAGATTTATGGTAAGAACTTACCTTTGTTAAATCTCTTTCTGTGAGGTACACTGGATTCCACAGGGAATAACATCGAAGTGTAGAGTTGGATCTTGATCGAGGCACCAACAGGCTAAAGGCTTTGACTGTTCCCAAGATGCTCAGCGCCGCCTCCTCTATAATCCCGCCTCCATGCACAGGAGCTCAGTTTTGTTAACCAGTCCAATGCAGTAGCAGGTAAAAGGGACGACGATCGTTAGTAGCCACATATACCACAGTCTCGCGACAGGAGAAGGTACCAGCGGCTAATGCCATACAAACCCAAAGAAGCTAAGTGCGTCAGGGTGGGCGCCCTGTGGAACCCAGTGTACCTTGCAGAAAGAGATTTAACAACGGTAAGTTCTTACCATAAATCTCCTTTTCTGCAGTGGGGTACACTGGAGTTCCACAAGGAATAACATCGGGGATGTCCTAAAGCAGTTCCTCATGGGAGGGGACGCACTGTAGCGGGCACAAGAACCCGGCGTCCAAAGGAGGCATCCCGGGAGGCGGAAGTATCGAAGGCATAGAACCTTATGGACGTGTACACTAAGGACCACGTAACTGCCTTGCACCACGGCGGGCCACCCAAGAAGGTCCAATAGACCGAGTAGAATGGGCTTTGATGGTAGCAAGAGCTGGAAGATCAGCCTGTACATAAGCATGTGCAATCACCATTCTAATCCATCTGGCCAAGGTCTGCTTATTAGCAGGCCAGCCACGTTTGTGAAAACCAAAAAGGACAAAGAGGGAATAAGATCTCCAAAGAAAAGCTGTCCTTTTCACATAAATACGGAGAGCCTGTGCCATGTCCAAAGACCGCTCTTTGGAGGATAAACCAGGAGAGGTAAAGGCCGGAAACCACAATCTCTTGGTTAAGGTGGAAAGATGACACCACCTTAGGCAGATAACCTGGGCGAGTTCTAAGAACCGCCAGGTCATGGTGAAAAATCAGAAAGGGTGACCGACAGAACAAGGCACCCAAGTCTGAAACCCATCTAGCAGAGGCAATAGCCAGCAAGAACAGGACCTTAAGAGTAAGCCACTTAAGATCCACTGACTCAAGAGGTTCAAACGGAGACTCTTGTAAGGCATCCAGTACAACCGACAAATCCCAAGGAGCCACAGGCGGGACATAGGGAGGTTGAATCCGTAAAACACCCTGAGTGAATGTATGAACATCAGGCAGAGTCGCAATTTTTCTCTGAAACCATATCGACAAGGTAGAAATATAAACCTTGAGGGAGGCCAGACAAAGGCCTAAGTCCAGGCCCTGTTGCAGGAAAGCCAAAAGCTTGGCAGTACTGAACTTATATGCGTCATAATGGTTAGTCGCACACCAGGCGAAATAAGAATTCCAGAGCTTTAATAAATTCAAGCCGAAGCCGGTTGACTGGCCTTCAACGTAGTTTGAATGACCGCCTCAGAAAAGCCTTTGGCCCTCAGTATGGAAGCTTCAAGAGTTACGCCGTCAAAGCCAGCCAGGCCAAATCCTGGTAGACACAAGGGCCCTGAACGAGGAGGTCTGGGCGTTGCGGAAGTAGAAGAGGACACTCTATCGAGATACCCTGCAGGTCTGAGAACCAAAGCCGTCTGGGCCACGCTGGAGCGATTAGAAGTAGCATTCCTCCTTCTTGCTTGAACTTCCGAATGACCCTGGGCAGGAGTGACACTGGAGGGAACACGTATGGCAGCCTAAAGTTCCATGGAATTGCCAGTGCATCCATGAACACTGCTTGAGGATCCCTTGTCCTTGCTCCGAAGACAGGAACTTTGTGATTGTGTCGAGACACCATCAGGTCTACATCTGATAGGTCCCACTTGTCCACTAGGAGTTGAAATACTTCTGGATGAAGGCTCCACTCTCCGGCGTGTACGTCCTGATGACTGAGAAAGACCGCTTCCCAGTTGAGGACTCCCGGAATGAACACTGCCGATATGGCTGGCAGATGGCGTTCCACCCAACGAAGGATTTTTGATACATCCTTCATTGCCATGCGGCTTTGAGTGTCGCCTTGATGATTTATGTACGCCACCATGGTGGCGTTGTCTGACTGTACTTGAACAGGCCTGTTCTGTACTAGAGGCAGGGCTAGTGTCAATGCATTGAACACTGCCCGCAATTCCAGAATGTTTATTGGGAGGAGAGATTCCTCCCTGGTCCACCGACCCTGAAGAGAGTGTTGCTCCAACACCGCGCCCCAGCCCCAGAGACTGGCATCCGTCGTCAGAAGGGACGACCCCATCTCAGTTGCTGGTCCTGCAGCCACCAGCTCAGTGACAAGTTGACCTCCGGAGTCAAGGAGATCATGTGGGTCCTGATCCGGTGAGGCAGGCCATCCCACTTGGAGAGTATCAACCTCTGCAGGGGGCGGGAATGAAATTGAGCGTACTCTACCATGTCGAAAGCCGACACCATGAGGCCTAGTACTTGCATCGCCGAGTGTATCGACACATGTGGGCGAGATCTTGTCCTGAAGTTTCAGGATCTTTTCCGGAGACAAAAACAACCATTGGTTGTGGGTGTCCAATAGTGCTCCCAGGTGCACCATGCTCTGAGCAAGGACCAGGGAAGATTTCTTCCAGTTGATGAGCCACCCGTGGGCTTGTAGGAATTGGACCGTCAGTTCCAGATGACAGAGGAGAACCTCTGGAGAGTTCGCCAGGATCAACAAGTCGCCCAGATCCTGATACCCTGACGGTGGAGTAGAGCTGTCATGATCGCCATGACCTTGGTGAAAATTCTTGGAGCCGTGGTCAGTCTGAAAGGTAAGGCCTGTAATTGAAAATGTAGGTTGCCAATAGCAAACTGCAGGTATTGCTGATGCGACACTGCAATAGGAATATCCAGATAAGCATCCTGTATGTCTAGGGATACCATATAGTCCTTGGGCTCCAAAGCCAGAACAATAGAGCGAAGCATTTCCATACGGAATTTGGAAACTTTCACATATTTGTTCAAAGACTTGAGGTTGAGAATAGGCCGAGAGGACTCATTCGGTTTCGGGACTAGGAACAGCGTGGAATAGTACCCCCTGCCTCTCTGAGCCAGAGGCATCAGCATCAGCTAGAGACTGATTTAATTGCTGTAATTGAGAGGACAGAGTATCTGCCCATGGCGGATTAACTGCAGGGACAATATGTGGCTGCAATGGCACAGGAGGTCCCATAGGGGGTGCATGTCTAGTTACTAGCGTAGTCAGTAAATTAGAGAAAGCAGCCCAAGGTGGGTCTTGATTTGCCCCCATTGCTGCAGACTGACCATGGGGTATAGAACCCCCAGTACCTGAACCCTCAGCTGCTATGTTTTCCTCCGAGTAATCCATGGCGTCAGCACTGCATGGTGCAGGATCAGCCATAGATAGACCACCCTGTTTAGCAGACATTATATGTAAGCATAACCTTAGGGGTTAATAGTACAATATAAGCAGACAAATTACCTGACAAAAAAACCCTGTATAGTGTGACTGCAAAGCAGATCACAAACAGGGGATTTAAGAGGTATGTGGTGACTGTAAAAATAGGATTTTAATACCTACCCGTAAATCCTTTTCTCTTAGTCCGTAGAGGATGCTGGGGATGCTTCAAGAACCATGGGGTATAGACGGGATCCGCAGGAGACATGGGCACTCCAAGACTTCAAAAGGGTTGTGAACTGGCTCCTCCCTCTATGCCCCTCCTCCAGACTCCAGTTATAAGAACTGTGTCCAGGGAGACGGACATTTCGAGGAAAGAATTTATTGTTAAACCACGGTGAGCATTTTACCAGCTCACACCTCCAGTATGCCGCAAAACGTGGCATTTAATAGAACACCAGCCGACGGCATGAAGAATATGCAGCAATACTCTGACATAAAACGTAACACAATCTATGTGTGTAAACACAACCAGTAACAGCATAATGCATGTTATGGCCTGAATAACGTTAGCAACAGGCCGACTTAACCACAACACACCATGTGCGTAAAAATACCCAATGACTGCAGATACAGTACATACTGGGACGGGCGCCCAGCATCCTCTACGGACTAAGAGAAAAGGATTTACCGGTAGGTATTAAATTCCTATTTGCTCATACGTCCTAGAGTATGCTGGGGATGCTTCAAGAACCATGGGGTTTATACCAAAGCTCTAGAACGGGCGGGAGAGTGCAGATGACTCTGCATCACCGATTGACCCAACAAGAGGCAGGGTATCAAACTTGTAAAACTTTGCAAAGGTGTTTGAACCCGACCAAGTAGCTACTCGGCAGAGTTGTAATGCCCAGATCCCCCGGGCAGCCGCCTAGGATGAGCCCACCTTTCCGGTAGAATGGGCCTTCACCGATTTTGGCAACGGCAAACCTGCCGTAGAATGAGCCTGCTAAATCATATTACAGATCCAGCGTGCAATAGTCTGCTTGGAAGCAGGAGCCCCAATCTTGTTGGGAGCCCACAGGACAAACAGAGCCTCTGTTTTCCTAATCTGAGCCGTTCTGGCGACATAGATTTTCAAAGCTCTGACCACATCGAGAGACTTTGATTCCGCCCAGGCGTCAGTAGCCACTGGCACCACAACAGGCTGGTTTACGTGAAACGATGAAACCAAATTGCTGACGAGTTCTCAACTCCGCTCTATCTGCATGGAAGATTAAATAGGGGCTTTTGTGAGACAAAGCCGCCAATTTAAACACCCGCCTTGCGGATGCCAAGGCCAACAGCATGACCACTTTCCAAGTAAGGAATTTCAACTCAAGCTTACGTAAAGGTCCGAACCAATGAGAATTGCAGGAACTGCAACACCACATTAAGATCCCATGGTGCCACCGGGGGCACAAGGGGAGGTTGGATGTGCAGCACGCCATTCACGAAGGTCTGAACTTCTGGAAGGGAGGCCAATTCTTTCTGAAAGAAAATAGATAAGGCCGAAATTTGTACTTTAATGGAGCCTAACTTTAGGCCCGAATCCACACCTGCTTGCAAAAAATGGAGCAAACGCCCCAGCTGAAATTCTTCCGTAGGAGCCTTCTTGGATTCACACCAAGACACATACTTTCTCCAAATACGGTGGTGCTTCTTTCCTAGCCTGAAGCAGTGTGGGAATGACTTCACTGGGAATACCCTTTCGGGCTAGGATATGGCGTTCAACCGCCATGCCATCAAACGCAGCCGCGGTAAGTCTTGATACACGCACAGTCCTTGCTGTGTTACAGGTCCTCTCGTAGAGAAAGAGGCCAGGGATCTTCTATGAATAATTCTTGAAGATCTGGGTACCAAGCCCTCCTTGGCTAGACCGGAACAATGAGGATCGCCTGAACCTTTTTTCTTCTTCCGACCTTTATCACCTTCGGAAAGAGTGGAAGTGGAGGGAACACATAAACCGACTGAAACACCCACGATGTCACAAGGGCGTCCACCGCTATTGCTTGTGGGTCCCTTGACCTGGAACAATATCCCTGAAGGTTCTTGTTGAGGCGAGACGCCATCATGTCTATTTGAGGAATTCCCCAAAGACTTGTCACTTCTGTGAAAAACCTCTTGATGAAGACCCCACTCTCCTGGATGGAGATCGTGTCTGCTGAGGAAGTCTGTTTCTCAGTTGTCTACACCCGGAATGAAGACCGCTAACCGAACGTTTACATGCCTTTCCGCCCAGCGGAAAACCTTTGTGGCTTCTGCCATTACCGCTTTGCTCTTCGTTCCGCCCTAGCGGTTTACTTACGCCACTGCTGTTAAGTTGTCCGACTGAATTAAGACGGGCAGATCGCGAAGAAGATGTTCCGTTGTAAATAGCTCTTAATTCCAGAATGCTTATTGCAGACAAGCTTCCCAGCTTGACCTTTTTCCCTGGAAATTCTTCCCCTGGAAAGACTGCTCCCCAGCCTTGGAGACTTGTATCCATGGACACCAGGATCTAATCCTGGATCCCGAACCTTCAGCCCTATAGGAGGTGAGAACTGTGAAGCCACCACAGGAGAGATATCCTGGTCCTGGAAAATAGGATTATTTTCCGGTGCATGTGCAGGTGAGACCCGGACCACATGTCCAACTGGTCCCGCTAAAACCACTCTGGCATTTAACTTGCTCACCGATTGGCCTCGTAGGCCGCAACCATCTTCTTCATCAACGGAACGTATTGATGGGTTTACACTGTTGCAAATCTGATCCGACTCTGGATCCTCAGATCTCTTTCCACTGGAAAAAACAAACTCTCAACAGTTCTGTATCTAACCTTATTCCCAACTCCGACATCTGCGTTTTTGGGATCAACAGTGATTCTGGCAAGTTCAGGAGCCAACCACTGTGTTGAAGAACTGTCAGAGAGAAACAAAGACTTGCACCACTTGTTTCTTGACCTCGCCATAGTCAGGAGAGCGTCCCAGTACAGAATAATAATGGCTTTTACTATCGAAGGAAAACCATCATACTGCCATCACTCCGGTGAACTGGCAATGACAATCCTGAATAGCAAACCCAGGTAAACCTAACGTAGAAGAAACCGCACTTAAAAACTCTTTCTCCTTTAACAGATTGGAGATCCCTGCCCTGAGAGATTCCATCTTGTAGTTCAACTTCTGAAGTAGAAATTTTTGGAATTGTTCTGACCGAGCTGTCCGGGCTCAGAAGCACGAAAAAGCCTTTTTTTTTTTTTCGTGACGGGACAGCAGGCTAATGTCCTGATCCTGACCCAACTCTTGTATGGCGTCGCATACTACCTCTCCGTCCAGAGGAGAATCGGCAAGATCTATTTGAAAAATCAGTAAGGGGAATTATCTGGACACTCCAGTATGTTCCCCTTAACTCACTGGTCCATGTCCATTCCAGGACTGACTATGCGACATGCGGTGGATGTGGTAGAAACAGAGGATGATTTCTGCTTCTGCGAACTTGAAAAGGCTGCTGACCTTTTATCTTTTCTCCTTCCTCTACCTGCAAAGAAGGGGAAAAACCGTATCACCGTGTCACCAACCGTTGTGAGGGAACATAGCTCAAGAAGGTAGACTTACCAGTGGCATCTGCCGAGATCAACATAACAAAGCCATCCCCAAACCAGGTTTCACCTTCATAGGGAAGATACTCCAGTACTTCTCTGAGTCACCCTCAGCATTCCATTGGTGAATCCACAACGCCCTCCTAGCCGAGACCGCCATGGAATTGGCCCGCGAACCTAAGAGTCCCATACCTCTTGTAGTCGCATGGCACCATGCTGCAATGTTTTAGATATGACCCAACTTAAGGAGTATCCCATCTCTCCCCAGGGTAATTATATTGGATGACAAGGTAACCGACCATTTCTGAATACAAGCACTCCCCCATGCGCATGTAATGCAAATATAATCAAAGCATATGATTAAAATATCACTTAGCTTCCTGTATACGATCCTTTGTGACAGGGCCCCGTGCAGACCAGGGGTTGACTCTCACTTTATTCTATCCACGGCGGGAAAAGAATAAACCCTCGGACTCCTCGTGAGGATTCGAAACCATCTCGTCACGGCTGACCTAGACTTTTTCAACAGAGCGACCAGCACATGAGAAGGAATAACTTTACTTCAGCATTCATTATAAATTTTAATATGAATATACACATTTAAATACACATATACACACATATATCTATATATATATATATATTAAAAATAGAAAGAAATTATTGCGCCACTTGTGTTCACCAATGTTTAGGGATCCTAAATGTGTAATGTACCATACAAGTGAACCTGACACTCCCTAGAAATTTAAAAGGGCGTCTGCTTATCCCCAAACAGGGATGGCGGTTCCCTGGAGCATAAAATTAAATACACAAGTGGGGGGGGGGGGGTTTAGCGACCACTGGCGTCTAAAATGATAAAAGCTCACACTATAGGTGAATAAGTAAAAATAAGATACAGTTTATTCACAAATAATTTTAAAACAACAAATCTTTTTCTAAAAAATGGGATAAAAAGTATACACACAAAATATAATACCAGTTTAAAATATATAAATAATAAATTATTTCTTAACTTGGTATGCAGTCACTGCCAGGTTGGGCAACCTGGCAGTGACTGCATACCGAGTTAAGAAATCATTTATTATTTATATATTTTAAACTGGTATTATATTTTGTGTGTATACTTTTTATCCCATTTTTTAGAAAAAGATTTGTTGTTTTAAAATTATTTGTGAATAAACTGTATCTTATTTTTACTTATTCACCTATAGTGTGAGCTTTTATCATTTTAGACACCAGTGGTCGCTAACCCCCCCCCCCCCCCTTGTGTGTAAACATATATATATATATATATATTAGAGATGAGCGCCTGAAATTTTTCGGGTTTTGCGTTTTGGTTTTGGGTTCGGTTCCGCGGCCGTGTTTTGGGTTCGAACGCGTTTTGGCAAAACCTCACCGAATTTTTTTTGTCGGATTCGGGTGTGTTTTGGATTCGGGTGTTTTTTTCAAAAAACACTAAAAAACAGCTTAAATCATAGAATTTGGGGGTCATTTTGATCCCAAAGTATTATTAACCTCAAAACCCATAATTTACACTCATTTTCAGTCTATTCTGAATACCTCACACCTCACAATATTATTTTTAGTCCTAAAATTTGCACCGAGGTCGCTGTGTGAGTAAGATAAGCGACCCTAGTGGCCGACACAAACACCGGGCCCATCTAGGAGTGGCACTGCAGTGTCACACAGGATGTCCCTTCCAAAAAACCCTCCCCAAACAGCACATGACGCAAAGAAAAAAAGAGGCGCAATGAGGTAGCTGTGTGAGTAAGATTAGCGACCCTAGTGGCCGACACAAACACCGGGCCCATCTAGGAGTGGCACTGCAGTGTCACGCAGGATGGCCCTTCCAAAAAACCCTCCCCAAACAGCACATGACGCAAAGAAAAAAAGAGGCGCAATGAGGTAGCTGTGTGAGTAAAATTAGCGACCCTAGTGGCTGACACAAACACCGGGCCCATCTAGGAGTGGCACTGCAGTGTCACGCAGGATGTCCCTTCCAAAAAACCCTCCCCAAACAGCACATGACGCAAAGAAAAAAAGAGGCGCAATGAGGTAGCTGTGTGAGTAAGATTAGCGACCCTAGTGGCCGACACAAACACCGGGCCCATCTAGGAGTGGCACTGCAGTGTCACGCAGGATGTCCCTTCCAAAAAACCCTCCCCAAACAGCACATGACGCAAAGAAAAAAAGAGGCGCAATGAGGTAGCTGACTGTGTGAGTAAGATTAGCGACCCTAGTGGCCGACACAAACACCGTGCCCATTTAGGAGTGGCACTGCAGTGTCACGCAGGATGTCCCTTCCAAAAAACCCTCCCCAATCAGCACATGATGCAAAGAAAACGAAAAGAAAAAAGAGGTGCAAGATGGAATTGTCCTTGGGCCCTCCCACCCACCCTTATGTTGTATAAACAAAACAGGACATGCACACTTTAACCAACCCATCATTTCAGTGACAGGGTCTGCCACACGACTGTGACTGATATGACGGGTTGGTTTGGACCCCCCCCCAAAAAAGAAGCAATTAATCTCTCCTTGCACAAACTGGCGCTACAGAGGCAAGATGTCCACCTCATCATCACCCTCCGATATATCACCGTGTACATCCCCCTCCTCACAGATTATCAATTCGTCCCCACTGGAATCCACCATCTCAGCTCCCTGTGTACTTTGTGGAGGCAATTGCTGCTGGTCAATGTCTCCGCGGAGGAATTGATTATAATTCATTTTAATGAACATCATCTTCTCCACATTTTCTGGATGTAACCTCGTACGCCGATTGCTGACAAGGTGAGCGGCGGCACTAAACACTCTTTCGGAGTACACACTTGTGGGAGGGCAACTTAGGTAGAATAAAGCCAGTTTGTGCAAGGGCCTCCAAATTGCCTCTTTTTCCTGCCAGTATAAGTACGGACTGTGTGACGTGCCTACTTGGATGCGGTCACTCATATAATCCTCCACCATTCTATCAATGTTGAGAGAATCATATGCAGTGACAGTAGACGACATGTCCGTAATCGTTGTCAGGTCCTTCAGTCCGGACCAGATGTCAGCATCAGCAGTCGCTCCAGACTGCCCTGCATCACCGCCAGCGGGTGGGCTCGGAATTCTGAGCCTTTTTCTCGCACCCCCAGTTGCGGGAGAATGTGAAGGAGGAGATGTTGACAGGTCGCGTTCCGCTTGACTTGACAATTTTGTCACCAGCAGGTCTTTCAACCCCAGCAGACTTGTGTCTGCCGGAAAGAGAGATCCAAGGTAGGCTTTAAATCTAGGATCGAGCACGGTGGCCAAAATGTAGTGCTCTGATTTCAACAGATTGACCACCCGTGAATCCTTGTTAAGCGAATTAAGGGCTCCATCCACAAGTCCCACATGCCTAGCGGAATCGCTCCGTGTTAGCTCCTCCTTCAATGTCTCCAGCTTCTTCTGCAAAAGCCTGATGAGGGGAATGACCTGACTCAGGCTGGCAGTGTCTGAACTGACTTCACGTGTGGCAAGTTCAAAGGGCATCAGAACCTTGCACAACGTTGAAATCATTCTCCACTGCGCTTGAGACAGGTGCATTCCACCTACTATATCGTGCTCAATTGTATAGGCTTGAATGGCCTTTTGCTGCTCCTCCAACCTCTGAAGCATATAGAGGGTTGAATTCCACCTCGTTACCACTTCTTGCTTCAGATGATGGCAGGGCAGGTTCAGTAGTTTTTGGTGGTGCTCCAGTCTTCTGTACGTGGTGCCTGTACGCCGAAAGTGTCCCGCAATTCTTCTGGCCACCGACAGCATCTCTTGCACGCCCCTGTCGTTTTTTTAAAAATTCTGCACCACCAAATTCAAGGTATGTGCAAAACATGGGACGTGCTGGAATTTGCCCATATTTAATGCACACACAATATTGCTGGCGTTGTCCGATGCCACAAATCCACAGGAGAGTCCAATTGGGGTAAGCCATTCCGCGATGATCTTCCTCAGTTGCCGTAAGAGGTTTTCAGCTGTGTGCGTATTCTGGAAACCGGTGATACAAAGCGTAGCCTGCCTAGGAAAGAGTTGGCGTTTGCGAGATGCTGCTACTGGTGCCGCCGCTGCTGTTCTTGCGGCGGGAGTCCATACATCTACCCAGTGGGCTGTCACAGTCATATAGTCCTGACCCTGCCCTGCTCCACTTGTCCACATGTCCGTGGTTAAGTGGACATTGGGTACAGCTGCATTTTTTAGGACACTGGTGACTCTTTTTCTGAGGTCTGTGTACATTTTCGGTATCGCCTGCCTAGAGAAATGGAACCTAGATGGTATTTGGTACCGGGGACACAGTACCTCCAACAAGTCTCTAGTTGGCTCTGCAGTAATGATGGATACCGGAACCACGTTTCTCACCACCCAGGATGCCAAGGCCTCAGAGTTCCGCTTTGCAGTAGGATGACTGCTGTGATATTTCATCTTCCTCGCAAAGGACTGTTGAACAGTCAATTGCTTACTGGAAGTAGTACAAGTGGGCTTACGACTTCCCCTCTGGGATGACCATCGACTCCCAGCGGCAACAACAGCAGTGCCAGCAGCAGTAGGCGTTACACGCAAGGATGCATCGGAGGAATCCCAGGCAGGAGAGGACTCGTCAGAATTGCCAGTGACATGGCCTGCAGGACTATTGGCATTCCTGGGGAAGGAGGAAATTGACACTGAGGGAGTTGGTGGGGTGGTTTGCGTGAGCTTGGTTACAAGAGGAAGGGATTTACTGGTCAGTGGACTGCTTCCGCTGTCACCCAAAGTTTTTGAACTTGTCACTGACTTATTATGAATGCGCTGCAGGTGACGTATAAGGGAGGATGTTCCGAGGTGGTTAACGTCCTTACCCCTACTTATTACAGCTTGACAAAGGGAACACACGGCTTGACACCTGTTGTCCGCATTTCTGGTGAAATACCTCCACACCGAAGAGCTGATTTTTTTGGTATTTTCACCTGGCATGTCAACGGCCATATTCCTCCCACGGACAACAGGTGTCTCCCCGGGTGCCTGACTTAAACAAACCACCTCACCATCAGAATCCTCCTGGTCAATTTCCTCCCCAGCGCCAGCAACACCCATATCCTCCTCATCCTGGTGTACTTCAACACTGACATCTTCAATCTGACTATCAGGAACTGGACTGCGGGTGCTCCTTCCAGCACTTGCAGGGGGCGTGCAAATGGTGGAAGGCGCATGCTCTTCACGTCCAGTGTTGGGAAGGTCAGGCATCGCAACCGACACAATTGGACTCTCCTTGTGGATTTGGGATTTCGAAGAATGCACAGTTCTTTGCTGTGCTGCTTTTGCCAGCTTGAGTCTTTTCATTTTTCTAGCGAGAGGCTGAGTGCTTCCATCCTCATGTGAAGCTGAACCACTAGCCATGAACATAGGCCAGGGCCTCAGCCGTTCCTTGCCACTCCGTGTCGTAAATGGCATATTGGCAAGTTTACGCTTCTCCTCCGACAATTTTATTTTAGGTTTTGGAGTCCTTTTTTTTCTGATATTTGGTGTTTTGGATTTGACATGCTCTGTACTATGACATTGGGCATCGGCCTTGGCAGACGACGTTGCTGGCATTTCATCGTCTCGGCCATGACTAGTGGCAGCAGCTTCAGCACGAGGTGGAAGTGGATCTTGATCTTTCCCTAATTTTGGAACCTCAACATTTTTGTTCTCCATATTTTAATAGGCACAACTAAAAGGCACCTCAGGTAAACAATGGAGATGGATACTAGTATACAATTATGGACTGCCTGCCGAGTGCAGACACAGAGGTAGCCACAGCCGTGAACTACCGTACTGTACTGTGTCTGCTGCTAATATAGACTGGTTGATAAAGAGATGTCTATGTAACTATGTATGTATAAAGAAGAAAGAAAAAAAAAACCACGGTTAGGTGGTATACAATTATGGACGGACTGCCTGCCGAGTGCAGACACAGAGGTAGCCACAGCCGTGAACTACCGTACTGTACTGTGTCTGCTGCTAATAATATAGACTGGTTGATAAAGAGATGTCGTAGTAGTATGTATGTATAAAGAAGAAAGAAAAAAAAACCACGGTTAGGTGGTATACAATTATGGACGGACTGCCTGCCGAGTGCAGACACAGAGGTAGCCACAGCCGTGAACTACCGTACTGTACTGTGTCTGCTGCTAATATAGACTGGTTGATAAAGAGATGTCTATGTAACTATGTATGTATAAAGAAGAAAGAAAAAAAAACCACGGTTAGGTGGTATACAATTATGGACGGACTGCCTGCCGAGTGCAGACACAGAGGTAGCCACAGCCGTGAACTACCGTACTGTACTGTGTCTGCTGCTAATATAGACTGGTTGATAAAGAGATGTCTATGTAACTATGTATGTATAAAGAAGAAAGAAAAAAAAACCACGGTTAGGTGGTATACAATTATGGACGGACTGCCTGCCGAGTGCAGACACAGAGGTAGCCACAGCCGTGAACTACCGTACTGTACTGTGTCTGCTGCTAATATAGACTGGTTGATAAAGAGATGTCTATGTAACTATGTATGTATAAAGAAGAAAGAAAAAAAAACCACGGTTAGGTGGTATACAATTATGGACGGACTGCCTGCCGAGTGCAGACACAGAGGTAGCCACAGCCGTGAACTACCGTACTGTACTGTGTCTGCTGCTAATATAGACTGGTTGATAAAGAGATGTCGTAGTAGTATGTATGTATAAAGAAGAAAAAAAAACCACGGTTAGGTGGTATACAATTATGGACGGACTGCCTGCCGAGTGCAGACACAGAGGTAGCCACAGCCGTGAACTACCGTACTGTGTCTGCTGCGACTGGATGATAAATGATATAAAAAATATATATATATCACTACTGCAGCCGGACAGGTATATATTATATATTATATAATGACGGACCTGCTGGACACTGTCTGTCAGCAGAATGAGTTTTATTTTTATAGAATAAAAAAAACAACAACACACAAGTGAAGTCACACGACGAGTGTTTAACTTTTTCAGGCAATCACAATATAAGTATACTACTAACTATACTGGTGGTCAGTGTGGTCAGGTCACTGGTCAGTCACACTGGCAGTGGCACTCCTGCAGCAAAAGTGTGCACTGTTTAATTTTAATATAATATTATGTACTCCTGGCTCCTGCTATAACCTATAACTGGCACTGCAGTGCTCCCCAGTCTCCCCCACAATTATAAGCTGTGTGAGCTGAGCAGTCAGACAGATATATAATATATATAGATGATGCAGCACACTGGGCTGAGCCTGAGCAGTGCACACAGATATGGTATGTGACTGAGTCACTGTGTGTATCGCTTTTTTCAGGCAGAGAACGGATATATTAAATAAACTGCACTGTCTGGTGGTCACTCACTAGTAAACTCTCTGCACTCTCTACACTTCTACAGTACTCCTCCTAGTCCTAAACTCCAGTAAATCTCTCTCTCTTATAATCTAAATGGAGAGGACGCCAGCCACGTCCTCTCCCTATCAATCTCAATGCACGTGTGAAAATGGCGGCGACGCGCGGCTCCTTATATAGAATCCGAGTCTCGCGATAGAATCCGAGCCTCGCGAGAATCCGACAGCGTCATGATGACGTTCGGGCGCGCTCGGGTTAACCGAGCAAGGCGGGAAGATCCGAGTCGCTCGGATCCGTGTAAAAAAAGCTGAAGTTCGGGCGGGTTCGGATTCCGAGGAACCGAACCCGCTCATCTCTAATATATATATATATATATATATATTATTATTATTTTTTTGTCAGGAACAGCAGGGTCCCTAGTGACGTTAATACGTTCTTAATGTGTATGAAACATGTACTGAATGCCGATGTTGAGGATCTAATCAGGAAACATCATGGTCGACATAAGAAATAGTATTCGTGTCGATATCAGGGAGTAGTAACTGGGCCAAATAACATGTTTGCGACCCCGAGGGGTCTGAGGGAAATATATTATTAATATTACGCCCTCCACAAAATTACTACGTCTGTGTTTGAGCCACAGATCTATGCAATCGTACCATACATATATATATACATACAGGTATAGCTTTCTGAAATGCATCACATTATCATGTAAATTTTTTTACCCAGTCAGATTAGTTGGTGCCGACAGGGTCACCCAAACACGTCTGTGTCTCCCATATAGTTTTCTCATTGGAAAAGCATACATTTACTGACATTATTTACATGAACCAAGTACCCTCAGGAGTCGGCAGTGTCGACAGAGACATTCCTATAGCCGTTTGTGGCAGAGCCCTCAGCCTCAGACATGCCGACTGTAAGGAATAGACCCAGTACTTTCTGTCAGGGAAACATAGCAGACGTTTACCAGCTCTATTTACACCATCCTCATTATACATTGTGCTTTATTTCTAACATATATTGCACTAAACAACTGTGCACCCCCCCCCCCCCCCGTTTTTCACTGTGATCTGTCTGGTAGGGCCAGCATTTTTGAGGAGAAAATGGCGCTGGATAGAGCTGTGAGGACCAAGCCACGCCCCCTTAATGGCGCGCTTAAGCCCGCTATTTTCTAGATATTTATACTGGCGGGGGTCTGTATTAGGTGCCCGGGCACTTAATATCTCTCTTGCCAGTCTATCTCTGAGGTATACATGCTGCCCAGGGTGCCCCCCCCCTGCGCCCTGCACCCTTGTAGTGCCGCTTGTGTGTGGGAGCGATGGCGCACAGCGCGCCCGCTGCGCGGTACCTCAGAGCCACAAAGTCTTCTGCCGTCACTGAAGTCTTCTGTTCTTCATTTACTCACCCGGCTTCTTTCTTCTGGCTCTGCAAGGGGGGTGACGGCGCGGCCCTGGGAACGAGCAGCTAGGTGCACCAAGTGATCAGACCCTCTAGAGCTAATGGTGTCCAGTAGCCTAAGAAGCAGAGCCTTTGAACTCAGAGAAGTAGGTCTGCTTTTATTCCCCTCAGTCCCACGATGCAGGGAGACTGTTGCCAGCAGTGCTCCCTGAAAATAATAAACCTAACATAAAGTCTTTTCCAAGAAACTCAGTAGAGCTCCTCAGTGTGTGACTAGTCTCTCTGGGCACAGAATATAACTGAAGTCTGGAGGAGGGGCATAGAGGGAGGAGCCAGTTCACACCCCTTTTGAAGTCTTGGAGTGCCCATGTCTCCTGCGGATCCCGTCTATACCCCATGGTTCTTGAAGCATCCCCAGCATCCTCTAGGATGTATGAGAAACACAAATAAAAATACCAAAGTAGTATATCCTGTGAAACACTATACAGGTTGAGTATCCCATATCCAAATATTCCGAAATACGGAATATTCCGAAATACGGACTTTTTTGAGTGAGAGTGAGATAGTGAAACCTTTGTTTTCTGAGGGCTCAATGTACACAAACTTTGTTTAATATCCAAAATTATTAAAAATATTGTATTAAATGACCTTCAGACTGTGTGTATAAGTTGTATATGAAACATAAATGAATTGTGTGAATGTAGACACACTTTGTTTAGTGCACAAAGTTATAAAAAATATTGGCTAAAATGACCTTCAGGCTGTGTGTATAAGATGTATATGTAACATAAATGCATTCTGTGCTTATATTTAGGTCCCATCACCATGATATCTCATTGTGGTATGCAATTATTCCAAAATACGGAAAGATCCCATATCCAAAATACCACTGGTCCCAAGCATTTTGGATAAGGGATACTCAACCTGTATTATACGAGGACCCTGACGCACTTAGCCCCCCTCAGGGTACAGAATATAGGGATAGCAATATGTGTGGGATACACGAAATAAAGATCACACAGCAGCTATTGGCAGACACTCAGTCACATATACAATGCAGAAATTATTACCAACAATAAAACTGCACTGGACTAGCAATACTAAGTACAAACTGTACCACTAAGTAAAGCTATATAGGTACAGTATATAGATATAACAATGCAAAGTAAAGACTGGTTGTATATCACAGGATACTTGTACTAAATAAATATCCCTGTAGTAATGCACTTGTTCTTAACTAACACTGTCTAAACGACATGTAGAATACTTAAGTGTCCTGTAAATGCACAGCGCTGATGATGCAGGCGGCTTTACAGAGGAGACATTGCCCAGCAGTCCCAGAATCAGCTCAGCATGTGTGTAATGGCGCCCAAACACTGACAGGGAGTGAGGGAGACAGAGAGATGCAGCTCCAGGGCGGGAACATTTGCAGTAAATGGCGCCTGGGGGAGGGGCTACAGGTCAGAGCCGGGTACTGCGGGGCCTATTAAACAGGATTATGAGGTAATCCGACCTGTGTCCCTTGCCCTGGTGGTCTGGTGGGATCCCTGTACGGCCAGTGTCCACGCCAGCGCGCGCGGCCCATCTCCTAGAGACCGCGGCGGATCGCGGTTTTCAGCGGGTCCCACCTGGGGGACCCTCTTACCTCCTCCCTGTAATGCGGCCACGAGATGCTGGAGAGCAGCGGCAGGTGTGTGTGCCTGAAGAGAAACCGGAGCCCTCCACTGTAAGTACCCGGCAACCAGGGCGCGGGAGTATACAGCGCCGCTGGGGGAGGCGAGGGAGCCGCAGCACAATGTCATACTGACATATAGTACTTTTAAGTGCCTTTGCTGCGGCCCTTGAAGTCTTCTTTCTTCTAAAAAAGCTATTTTCAGGGCTGCCTAGCGCAGCTCTTCCTGTTAGCTGCCTGCACTGTAGGCACCAACTTACAAACTGACCTCCTGTGCACGGAGGCGGGGTTATAGAGGAGGGTCTCTATCCCATACCATTTGTCTATTGTCTGCGTCACCTTGTTTCTATATTGACCCTACAATCTCCTCTTACCTCATGTGAGATCCCAGTATAGCCTGTCCCATCTTATCTGAACCTTTCTACTTTGCTAATCTTTTTATACAGTATACTGCCTTTTTGCCTATTCCACACTATTATGATACTCATTCATTCCTGTTTTTTCCCATCCACCTCCACATTTCCAACTCGTATGCTTCTGTTCCTCTCATGGACTTTGGCACCATGACCCACACTGCAGGAATGCCAGTAGGACTTTTCCATTGCTGCTTGGGGCCTTTCAAAGACTGGCCATACACCTAACAATTTATTATCAAATCTGGATGGTTGGAATGAAAATCTGGTAATGTATGGGAGCAAATGACAATTGACCATTTGCTCCCAAAAACTGAAAAACAGACAAAAAGGGTCAGTCTGACAAATTTCACCAATTTGTCTGAACAACCGATTTTGTTTGTCAGTTTTCCGGCATTTCTGAGCATTTTTTTTTTTTAAATATACTAAAATATGTTGTACACTAGCAATACTGCCATCCAAAAAAATTTACTCTAAAAATGCTGAAGGGGGTAATCATAGTTAATAAATAGCATAAACATTTTCTAATTACATAAATTGTTTACATTTGTTTATATTTTATATACAATTTTACAATTATATTTTAATTTAACCTTTTCATTCAAAGGCTTGTGACCAGCAATAATATGGATATATTTTAGTTGCCCTGCTTTCACCTATTATCATTGTTGTCTAACTTCACTTTATGGACTATTATAACCTTGCAAGGGGGGGGGGGTTAAAAGTTGTTGCACATGTGAAATAAAATATAAAGCAAAATTCTGCATTATTTTGGTAGTTAATGCAGCACTAGCTCGTTCATGGAACTAAAAAAAAAAAAATATTTGACTATTTGCTTTTTATTATCCAGCACTATGGGCAGACAGCAGAGTTCAGTCATGTATCTGATATCCTCAATGTGGCATTCACCGGAATATTCACTGTGGAAATGCTACTAAAGTTGGCAGCTTTCAAAGCAAAGGTCAGTATATTGAGTACAGATTTGGGATAAGGGATACTCAACTTGTATATGTATATTTGTAATGCAATATGCACTACGCTGAACATATTTTCCAAATGTATTTTAATTCTCATTGGACAAGGCTTTAATAATAATAATAATAATAATAATAATAATAATAATTTAGGCAAAATTCAGACTTCTAAAATGAGTGGTGAAACCAAGAAATGTTAGTGGTACACAATGAATATAATGTAGCTCAAAATGTTACAAGAGTTAATTAATTCCCAATGTATTGTGCTTGCAACTCTGATTAGATCAAATCCCATGGGGTAAATGTAATAGCTAGCAAATGATGGTGATGGCGCAAGGGAGTCTGCCTGATATTTTATGGTCGCAATCGTTAAGAATACAAAACTAGGTTGTTTTTGTCTTTTTAATCATTGCTACTTTAAAACATTGGTCAGAATCAAAGAAAACCTACCAATGCCTGCAGTTTGCAGGCTATTACGCACCCATGTGTTATAAGTAGCTGTATGTCTTTGGGTATGTCCTTAACATATATTTCCTTTTTTTTTTCTCTTTTTAAGGGTTACTTCGGGGACCCCTGGAATGTTTTTGATTTCCTCATTGTCATAGGCAGTGTGATTGACGTTATCCTAAGTGAGATCGATGTAAGTGAATGTCTTCAGGTTACCATAACTAGATAGATAGATAGATAGATAGATAGATAGATAGATAGATAGATAGATAGATAGATAGATAGATAGATAGATATTAATATATTTATATACATACACATGTACTGGAGCACCATATGGTTCTATTTCTAAATAATATGTAGAGATCAACATAACAAACCAATAAGGGAAATTCAAGGGTTACTGTGAGGAAAGCTGGACATAATTTTTATATGTTTTAAGTAAATTCAGACATGTTGATCTGCTTCAAATTATGTGAAAAATACCTTTATCCAGATAATGTATGTGAAAAACATTCTAAATAACAGATTCCATACCTATGTGTGTATATTATTATGAAATATTGGCCCAATTTATATTTGTACACAAACACAATAGTTTGAGTACAAATATGATGTTTGGGGGTCTGCACTAGTGCAAGATGTGCAGAACGGGCCTTGCAATGTCGCTCGCAGCCCCTGTCATCCGCAGCATGATTGACATGCTACAACATTGGGGGACTGAGCGGGGGTGGCACCAAGCACTATTCTTCAAAACAGGGGTGTGTCTCCTCGTTTTGAAGACGTGGTGGATCTACGGTCTGAGTCGTCGGATGTAGACTTCCTGTACCCGGGTGTCCAGATCCTATGGCCAGCCTGAGTAAGCTTCAGCCTGCTTACACAGCTGGCCAGTGCCTAAAACCATCGCGAATCGCGACCATCATGATCGAAGGCTGCATCATCAGGCGTAGCACTCGGATCCTCGCTAATGCAAACAGGAGGCATCCATCTCCTACACATGCCTCCTGCTGCAATAGAATTTTAATGACATGGAATTGCACAGCTGCTTCCTTCCTTACAAACATGAATCAGGTCCTATATTGCTATGAGTTGATAGGGTCATTGCTGATAAAACGACAACAGGTGAAGATAACCAAACTAAATTAAGTAGGATAGGTTTACTGCTTTAAAGTTGATTGTTCTGTTTGTGATGACATTTTTGTGGCGCCCCCAGGATATAGTTTGGCATAGTGATTAGCTATGGGTGTTAATTCAGTCTTTATTCTTCTACATGCTACAGTAGAGTGTTGGAGATCATCAGGTGAAAACTGTGTGGCAGCTAAGTCTCTCTCATCTTTCTGCGCATTTCTTTGGTGGCCAATTCTTTGTTCTCTTTTTCTGATAATTTGCTGCAAATAAATTGGAATTAGTTGATTCTCACACATTCCTCCTTTGCTTCAGCTCATTTCTAGCTTTTATTTTCTTCTCTAATATTCTGTCCCACTCACGCAATACAAACCCATAAATGTTAAGCTTTGCTGTGTTTTTCTGTTCACAGACTGTCCTTGCTCCCAGCGGCGGGCTGTTCTGTCTCAGTGGTGGCTGCAAGCCCAGCGTTGTAACTATCAGCTGCATGTGCTTGCTGTGCAAAGAGACCATCATTGTTTATCATTCTGTTTCATCAATCCATGATAACAAGTGCAAACTTACGTTGCGCTAATGAAATGCTAAATGTTCTGGGCCTGGGAAATGTTAATATTTTGCAGATATGAAATGAGCTCATTTTCTCTCACTCTCTTACTACTACTCATCGTCGTCCATTTCGTAATCACCTGTAGTAGCCAGTTAGCTAATGCATTACAGTATGTGCCACTGACCTTGCAACATAGAGTATTACATAGATGCATGGAATGCTTGTAGCAGTAAAGTTAACTCGATCATCTGTAACTTTGTGAAATGCCAGAAATTGCAGTTTTCTGCAAGCTCTTCAAGATAATAGACAGTGTCAGTGTATCTGTCTTTTTTATTAAATTCATTTGCAGTTTTTCAGTGATATTCACTGTGAAAATGAATGTTCTTTTGTAACACTCTGCACCTTTTCAGAGCCCTGCTTCTCCTCCCTATGGAGGAGCAGCAGCAGCAAGCAGGTTCACAGGTAAGAAACTGCCAGCTGTTGTCCTAACATGACAGCACCTGGTAACAAATACTGTAGTGATAGGGTGCTGCAACAAAAGTGCACTCAAAGAGTGGCATTATGACATTTATTCAATGTTCTGGGCACTGCCTAACCAATGCACACTAGTTGGGAATCCAATTAGGAGTGGCTTTTATACCTTGGCTAATTACCAGCAGCTGACGATTCAGTCAGCAGGGTTTAATCCACAGGTTAAAGCACAGAAGGGGACATTTTCTTGTAGATTCAGGAGTTGCAAGGGAATTTCAGCTAGAAAAAGGCACCACCTGGAGGGTTTAACCTGTGGCCCAGGTACCCATACGTTCCGCATTTTAAGCAAAATGCATGGGTTAGTCAGTGCATGTTAATCCTGTGTTTACCACACTGGGAATGGCTGAAACCAAGAGCTATTGTCTGCCCTGCTAATTGGATTCCCCCTAGGTGTCATTGGTAGAGATGGCCCAGCACCAACTGTACTTTTGCAAGCGTGCCTAGTTTTGCGCAAGCCATTTGAATGAGTTTGGAGGATCATGGGTATTTCTTGAAGGATAATGAAGAGCAAAAATATACAGTATTTAGTTTTTGGGAATGAATTATTTGATTGAGATTAAGAACTGGAGAATTTGAATTTACAAGGAGTTTCCTTGCTGCAGGAAAATATAGGCAGAATTCTGCACAGATTTAGCATTCTCTGCCACATCAGGGATGCCAGAGACTGAGTCTTGTCCCTATACTTAGGGTAAGTACAAGATCAGGGACCACATTGGGAGCCCAACAGTGGGGTATTATAGTAGGGACAAACTGGGCAACCAGATATAGGCAAGGGGATACAGGGAGAAGTGAATGTATGCAGCAATAGTTTCCTATTGATTCGCTCATACATTATATGCTGTGCATGCAGCACTGACTTTTTCACTAAAGGGGGCCCAGGAAGGCCCCGCATCTTGTCCAAGCTACCTCTCCTCAGCAATGCATGTATTTACTTCATTTGGCACTTCTGTGGGAAAGTTCATTTAAAGGTACACTTGACACGTGATAAAAATCATCAAACATAAAATATACAGTCTCCATTTCTCATCGTCATGATTTGTTAAAGCCATACATTAGGCTGTATCATGCATTAATTTAGAAGAAAACTTAAGAATTAATAAAGGGGTAACAGGAATTTTGATGTGATAGTCTTACTTTACTCTCTATATACCTTTATGCGGGGAGGGGTTAATTACCACAGCAAATTGTCTTATCGGGGGCTATCCTATTAGCCCCGATAAGCTGCGGCTCGTGCTGGCTTATCAGGGATTTTGTTTCACCTGCCTGAGGCAGGCAATACCAAATTCACATAAAGGTAGAAATCCCCGAAAACACACAGGTTTTACTAAACTTGTGCGTTTTCTTGAGCTAATGTATTTTTTTTACAGTCGACCAAACTAGATAGCCTGTAAAAAAATACCAGTGAAACATCGGGAAAAATCTGGAAAAACATCTGTTTTTCATGTACGATGTTCCTTTACCTGTAATTGGATACCCCTCAAAAGGTGTATCTGCTAATATACAAAACTAGGTGCACAAAGCTTTCATTGGGATGTTTACAGTGAAATGCACCTAATGGACAAGTAAGTGCACTTGACTACATAAAGAAGAGTTGTTGGTGCACTGATTTTATGGTGTGTAAATGATTCCATGTCACTTTAGAAAGAAACTGCAAGTGATCTTGTCCCTGTCATAGAAATATAACATAGAAACAGAATTTGATGGCAAAGAAGAACCGCTTTCCCACAGGGAGAAATTTTCCTTGGGGAGAATACTGTGAATATCATTTAAGAATCTTAGCAAAGTCACAAAGCAGAATACCTTGGTCTGCACCTATGCGTCTCAATGGTGTGTCTAGCTCAAATCAAAGTGCATGCCTCCTCTTCACATTTTTTACCAGAGTCTGCAAGCTGGAAGCCCATCACAGTGTACAGAGGGGTAGTCCTTCTGTTATTACTCACAGTCCAATGGGCGTATAAGTAGCTCCAGCACTTTTCAATGTAGGGCTAGTCTCTTGAAAGAGGGGTCGGGGGGCTGGTTAAAGCACACTGTTCTTTTTAAATTATTTATTTTCTCATTTTTTTTTTGCTGTACACAAGCTTGAGAAGTATTATGTCTGAGTATAAGTATAGGACTAGGCCCTCTCTCTGGCATATCTGAGCTGGTGAAGACTTTAGTTAATTTTTCATAGTAGAATTGGCTATACAAGCAAATCATGTACATGAAAATGTGCCATACTTACCATATGCCATCTTTACCCCTTTACCTCATTACAATAAACCCTTACTCCATACTTTGCTAGGAATACCTTCACAGGTATCTGTGCATACTTCTCCTCTGCCTCAAATGCTGCCAAAACAAACCTATACGCCATGTGGAAATGTAGGGATTGGGTGGATCCAAAGGTGCATCTGCCCTGTTTAGTTGCTGCTTACCTGCCGCATGTACTGTGTACATGGTACGTCTTTAGATTCCACCATCGTTTGTACCATTGAAATTTGCACCAGCCTTATGTCACTATGTCAGATTTTACGTCTGAGCATGACCTCTAGAGTGAACAACTGAGCGTCTGTGTATGCAAACACTTCAGTGACACGCACACAACACTTCCATACCATGCCCATAGAACAGGCTATCTTTGTTCATCTGTTTAGCCACCTCCCAATCATCACCCAGGAATGGCCAGCACTTTTCCAAGATATTTCTAATACAGTGCGTCTCAATCCCAACAACACCTTTGTGCATACACTCTGTGTAATGTATGTGCCATAGGAGTTTTTAGGGATTTTTGTACATATGCAGTAGCAAAAAATCGCTCGACTACCTGAACATTGGCATTGTGTGGGGCTCTGAATCAGGCCTAATATGTCTTATTACAAATAACATTACATGCTTGCAAGGCTTAAATGGCAAATAATCAAATAGTATTGAAATATGGGCTTTAGTAATGGTCAGTCATACTTGCCTAATCTCCAGGGCTGGATTAAGGGTAATGAGGGCCTCGACCCAAACAACTGACAAAACACAGACACGCACAGACTTAACCAGGGGTATCACACATGGCAGTGTCACCTGCAGCTCCTCTCACTGGCCAGGTCTCTTCACAGGTGCTCCACAGCCCCTATTTCATCTACGAGGGTATGCTGGGTGGTGGGTGGCTCCTCTCCTTGAAGAGCTCCCACCTCCAGACTCTCCTAAATTGCACTATGTACTATGCATTCAGAAACAGCTCTTGGCAAACCGACCCTATAGGGGGAAGCCTGGGGTGACAGCCCCTGTCAAATTCTTATCATTGGTAGCATTGTGGGTCCCAAAAAGTATCAATCTTTATCACCTTATGTCATGACGACAAGGAATAATTTTTCAGTGCTATTTATCAACATTCTCTAGCCAGGATATTGGCTTCAATAAGAGCCCATACTGGCAAAGAGTAAAACGTAAAGTAATAGTTGACAGGTTTGGAGCCAGTGTTAATTTTGTCGACTAAAATTATGACTAACAGTATTTGTCGACTACAATTTATTTCAGGACTAAAATTAGACTAAAAGTAAAACTGAGATCCACTGACTAAATCTTAACTAAAACAAAAAAAAAGTGACTGAAACTAAATTTAAAAATCCTCATCAAAGAACAATGGAATTAGCACTGGAAGTATGGTTTTAAATTAAATTATATGTTCTAGATATTTGCAGACAATAAATATGACCTGCTGTGAAAGAAATACGATTGTGTATTGCACTTGTTTGTTCTAACAAACTTAAGGCATTAATTTGTATATGATATATGGGAGTACTACAGTAAATTAGACTCTATATATAACACATTCTCAGCCTACTGAGCCTAGATTACTAAACACATAGTTAAAGGTATGCATACTTCTCAAGTTAATTTCAGAGAAATGCTATTCAGCAAAATAACATTACATCATCATTAAACTGCAAAAGGTATGACTAAAACATTGACTAAAATTAGACTAAAATGAAAACAGATCTACTGACTATGGGCCTAATTCTGAGTTGATCGCAGCAGCAAATTTGTTAGCAGTTGGGCAAAACCATTTGCACTGCAGGGGGGGCAGATATAACATGTGCAGAGAGAGTTAGATTTGGGTGGGGTGTATTCAAACTGAAATCTAAATTGCAGTGTAATAATAAAGCAGCCAGTATTTACTCTCACAGAAACGAAATAACCCACCCAACTCTAACTCTCTCTGCAAATGTTATATCTGTCCCCCCTCCCCCCGCAGTGCACATGGGCCCTCATTCCGAGTTGATCGGTCGCAAGGCGAATTTAGCAGAGTTACACACGCTAAGCCTACGCCTACTGGGAGTGTATCTTAGCTTCTTAAAATTGCGACCGATGTAATCGCAATATTGCGATTACAAACTACTGAGCAGTTTCTGAGTAACTTCAACCTTACTCTGCCTGTGCGATCAGTTCAGTGCTTGTCGTTCCTGGTTTGACGTCACAAGCACACCCAGCGTTCGGCCAGACACTCCTCCGTTTCTCCAGCCACTCCTGCGTTTTTTCCGGAAACGGTAGCGTTTTCAACCACACGCCCATAAAACGCCGTGTTTCCGCCCAGTAACACCCATTTCCTGTCAATCACATTACGATCGCCGGAGCGACGAAAAAGCCGTGAGTAAAAATACTATCTTCATTGTTAAATTACTTGGCGCAGTCGCAGTGCGAATATTGCGCATGCGTACTAAGCGGATTTTCATTGCGATGCGATGAAAAATACTGAGCGAACAACTCGGAATGAGGGCCATGGTTTTGCCCAATTGCTAACAAGCTTGCTGCTGCGAACAACTCAGAATTACCCCCTATAGCTTGACTAAAATGAAGCAAAAGAAAATACAAAAATGTGCCTATAAGCCAACTACAATTTTAAGTAAGCGAATATGACTAAAACTAAATTGAAAATCCTTGTCAAAATGAACACTGTTTCATACCTCCCAACTGTCCCGATTTTGGAACTGTCCCACCCGCCAGCAGCAGTGTCCCGCGGTGGGGGGGCCGGGGGACAGTTGGGAGGCTCCTGCACTCGCTGCAGAGCAGGGTGAATAGACGCTGTGCGCATGCGCACACAGCGTCTATTCAGAGACAGAGGTACTGGGGCATGCCAGCAGCTCACTGAGCGCTGGCCATGCTCCCACAGTAACGAGAATGGGGGCCGTGGTTCGAGATCGCGGCATTGCCGAGAGGCCACGCCCCCTTTATGCAAAGACGCAGCCATTTTATGTAGCCAGGCCCCCTTTTTCGACAGTGGGCGGGGCTCCGCCGCGCATGAGTGTCCCGCTTGCTAATCTTTGAAAGTTGGGAGGTATGCTGTTTGGAGCTAGCTTAACTACTGCGCATGTACAAGAATAGTCTGCCATGAAAGATCTGTTATATGATATCTATTGTATCTCAACTTTATACCAACACATTATTAAAGGAATGCATATTATTCTGGGGTTGAGTTTTCCTTTTTTAAATCGGATACCAAATGCAACAAAGGGGTCAATTAGGGGTCAATTATAACACATATATTATAATATATATATATATATATATATATATACAGCACGAAACAGGTATTTGTTGTGATATTATTGCACCTGGCTTTGTTCATCATTAAAGCATCTATGCACGTTAATTTAGCAGCTTTGAAAATGTTCTCCAAATGTACCTGGAAAGATGGTGAGTCATAGGAGATGCATGTATCCTACTGTAGATTGCAGAATTTTTGCAACCATGGTAGTTTATAGTCACAGTCAAAAGTAAAACTAATTAGTAAATTTTGTAACCGTGATATTTTAAGTGGTAAAAAGAAGTTGCTAAAGAATATCGTATATGCCATTATATATGCCATCTCATTGCTTTTTTAGACAGCAAAGGGAAACTGTGTTATATTTTAGATTGGAAGCAGCTTACAGATTTATCACCCAAGAAAGTGATTCAATAATATCCCGTTCAGACTTAAAACCCGGGTTATTGAACATGCTTCAAGCCGTGTCACAGCTGCTTGAAACCATGGGGGTAATTCAGATCTGTTCGCTGCTGTGCATTTTTTCACAGCGTGCGATCATATCTAAACTGCGCACGCGTGTGAGCCGCAATATGCCGGCGCGTCGCACAGCAGCACCGGGCATCGGTGCCTAGCATCGGGATGGTGCGAGAAAATCCGAAAGCACGAGTGACAGGAAGAGGGCGTTTGTGGGTGGCAACTGACCGTTTTACAGGAGTGTCTGGAAAAATGCAGGTGGGATCAGGCGTATTCGGAAAGAGTGTCTGGCGTCAGCTCCGGCCCCGATCAGCAGGAAACAATTGCTGCAGCTGAGTAAGTCCTGGGCTGCGCAGAGAGAGTGCAGCTCTGCTACAAAAGCGAACGCACACCTGCACAGACCTTATACCCTACTCCTGTAGGCAGCGACTATCTGATCGCAGGGCAGCAAAAATAGCTGCCCAGAGATCAGATCTAAATTACCCCCATGTTCATACTGCAGGCTGGACCCAGGCTATTGTCAGGTCATCCCTTTACTGGTGCTTGGAGATGACATCTGCTACTTTTAGCTTGACTTGGGCCACACTGCAGACCACTCCATTTAGACCCTGGTTGCAACCCTGGTAGCGGTCCTGGGACAACTGGAAACATTTAGATCCACCACACATCCCTGCTCTGATTAATAAACTCTGGCAAATATATTGTTACGAACATATCACCAGTATCTAAAATATCTGCCGCCTTCACTTCCTCAAGGCACGGATCACTTGGCTGACTCACTTTTGATGTCCATGCTTCATCTCATAATTTAGCTCTTTCTCTTCCTCCTGTGCCCATATCCCATGCTCCCCTTTCCTTTCCCTGTACTAACTTCCCCAGGTCTTTCCTCTTACCTTCAGGTCTCCCCTATACTCCTCCACCTGTGTGGATGGTCACGCAACCTTTGATATCCTCCCCTCCTATGTTTTCTTGTGTTATGCACAATACACTATCTGTTACATGTTGTGCAGTGCGTAGTAGCTGTTACATTGCTGTTCGGATTTCAATTAATTGCACTTCATTGTTACCCTGATTCCCTCCTCCCCTTTTTCTGTATCCCCTCCTTTCAGTTCTTTCAGAAAAATAATACATTTTATGTTAGAAAAAAAAGAAAAGAAAAATGTCAGTTAAGAGCTGATTGGTTGGTACTTTATCTCCGACCACTTTTTCTTTCGCCAAGGCTTAGTACATACTGTAGAAACCTCTAGCTCTCTCCAAGGCTTAGTGAATAGACCCCTTAGTGTTTGTATTTTTCTTAATAATCCTACCCATCTTTGGCAGCATTGTGGATTTTAGTTAAAGTAAACACTCTTCTTCATTTACTTTAATTCAATGCCATGCTTGGTGCAAAAGATACATTTGAATCAGTTTTACCACCGACGGTGGTGGCATGCCTCAAAATAGCATGGAAATTGGGCTACACATCCATGGCGGTCTCCTGACACTCCCAAGTAACACATTTGTTCTGTTTTCACATGGTAGCCATAGCCACCCAGTTACTGCCCATAAATGCCTGTTCACTGGAGGCTATTTCTGCAAAAAGATTTGTGTGGCGTTGACCATGTTTGATATTTAAGGCGCATGCACAGTCTGCAGAAAACGGCAAGATGTGTATGCTTTTCAACTTGCGTCTGACTAAGGGCCTTTATATTTTGAATAACTGTAGCCAATAAGATACACTATAGTCTTCTCTTTAGTATTATCCATAAGATGCCTCAGTCTCCTACTCTGAGACATCGTTACAGTATCAGCTTAGTCACGTACTGAAAAATTACGCTACATGAAATATAGAAATGTTCTATATAATTTTCTTTTGCAGCAAGGCTGGGGGACATTGGACTATGTAATTGTAGGTTTAACTGTAGTTTTAAATTCTACACTCCACCCCGCTGCAACTCCAGCATGTCAGTCTTCTTTAGGTGCTGAGTAGGGCATGTTTTACAGCCCTTGTTGTAGATTAGTTTAGTTTTTACTTTTTGTAAGAAAAAAATTATTTTCATTTTCATGTTTTTGCCTCTGGTGATGCCCACTTTAGGAATTCAGGGGCAGATGTATTAACCTGGAGAAGGCATAAGGGAAGTGATAAATCAGTGATATGTGCAAGGTGATAAAGGCACCAGCCAATTAGCTCCAATATGTAAATTAAAAGTTAGGATCTGATTGGCTGCTGCCATTACACATTACACAAGTGATGCCTTGCACATATCACTGGTGAATCACTTCCTTATGCCTTCTCCAGGTTAATACATCTGCCCCTCAGTTCTCTGGTTGGGCAGCTTGAGCATTCCCTCCCCTGGGGGCAGCTGCATAATGTCCCATGGTTCAGTGTTTGCCAGCCTTGCAGCCAGAGAATAGAGGACTTTTAGTCACTTACCATTGAATCCTCTTCTCTTAAGCAGGCTGGGGGACACCTGTGTTCCCTCCCTCACACTCAGACGTGTAGGGTTTTGGTTCTTAACTGTCTTTTCCCAACTGGTTTGTTTTATTCTAACAGTTTTACTGGCCTACTGCTGCTCCTTACCGGACTATTTTATAGTAAACAAAAGGCATGCACTGAGCCCACTAGTTTTTGTTTCTGTTCCGTGAACTACCTACTTTAATCAACTTTGAATCCTTGGGGTAGATTTCCTAAGCTACGGGTTTGTTTTCCTGGCTGCATTGTACCCATAGATTTATTAAGCTGAAACACACCAAAAAACACAGAAAAAACTAACTTAAGAATAAATAATAATCATTGATGTTTTTAACATTAGAATAATAGAAACCCAAGATTTAATAATCCTGCTGAAATAAAGGACCTGCCACTGACAGACAGGTTTGCAAGCAGTGCTTAAGATCTGTACAGAACCCAAAAGGTAAAGAAAATGCATTGGTATCCCCCTCTATTTTTATAACCTAGCCGTGGGTTATTTAGCCTAGGCTGGTAGTGAAAAATAGGACTGACCAACAGTGTGGGATTCCCCCAATATATCTGAAACAGCCAGGGCTAGTGACACTATACCAGGGAGACATATTATGTGGGGTCACCTTGCTATAATGTCAGTCAGCCCTAAACTGCTCATCTCAGGGCTGGGATATTTAGAGAAATGGAAAAATCCCACTCTGAGGACAACTAACCCTGGTAATGAAATACATAATGATTAATATTGATATTGCTCTTTATATGTGAGCTACTGGTCCCAGCAAGCTGCCAGGGTATAATGGCACTTGGGGACCAACAAGTGGTTGGGCATCAAGGACCTGCTGGCACCTGTAGTCCATCTGTAAAAAGAGAAGAAAAAAAAAGAAGCACACACACAGACTGTGTTAATAATTAATAAAGACACCTCCACTGTGTTAGTTACAAATCCAAGGAAAGTGCTATTCTTCATTCCAAATAGGTATCCCCGGGTCTTGGAAAAACAATGATAAGTTACTCACAGATATTCTACATAGTAATCAAGACTGTCAGACTTGTAAACCACGGTGGGATTGCATCAGGACTCGAACGGTATAGGGCAGTAGTTCTCAAACTGAGCGACATGGCACCCTGGGGTGCCTCAGGGCACTTGCAGGGGTACCTTGGATTGGTGGTCCAGGACCAATTCAAATTATTTATGGTCAGTGTAATAGGCAAAACCAGTGCTGTTGGCTGCCAGTCATAAAATATGTGAACAAACAGAAACAAATCTTGTCCCTCACCACACAATTGAACCTAAGGATGACATATTAACACAAGTAATTTCATTTACTATTTCTTTCTAAATTTCTCAATAAGATATTTTTGGCCTGGGGCTGCCGTTAAAAAATAATAATCTGATACTCTAGGGCACCGTGATTCAAAAAAGTTTGGGAACCACTGGTATAGGGGATTAGTTTTCAGCCAAGTAATTCATAATTTAGCTTATACAATCTGGTGCTTTGTGTAGGGTATGCAAAATAATTACACCCCCCCCCCCTCATCTGTTTCATGGGTCCCATCCCACCTTCTCACCAAGTGCGGGCAGTGTGAATTCTGATCACACTATGCACCTAAATGTTTGACCATGTTTACTCCAGCCCCTGCCATCTTACAACTGATGTTGGTACAGTATGAAAGATATGAGGCTCAGTCTAATGCCCATTAGGGGAAGCAGTTATTTACCTGCTCTGCCTGATGGGAAATTAGAATAACGTTGAGAACATTACACATGTGGGAGGTCTTGTTACCTTACTTATTGAACCACCCTCATACAGTGCTTTTTGGTAGTGCTGCAAAAGCAAGATCATGATCATATGCAGGTACTCATGTATTACACTTTATTGTTTGTCCCTTGGTCAAATATGTTGCTCGAATTTATCTGTGCATAGATGACATTTCTATACATATATTGGAAACAGTTTGACATGATTTAACAGCTTTTCTCTCCTTTTAGCCTTCTACTTGCCTTCTAGATTATCCTGTACCTCTCGTATCTTGTGCCAAACCAAATTTAAATTGTGGTTCGAAAAGTGATCTTCTGCATTGTGAAAGTACTGTATTGTGTATGCATACTATCACCATTGGCGTTTCTATCATAGGTGCAATGTGTGCGGTGCACACGGGCCCCTGGCTCCAGGGGGGCCCACACCGCACACACTGCACCCATATTTTAGTACTCACCTCTCCGGAGTCCAGCGTCGGGTGCTGCAGCCGCTGCTGTCGCGCAAAAAGTCCCTTCCAAAATGGCCGCCACGCATGCGCAGTTTGAATTTTGTCTCCGGAACATGGCGGGCGCCATGTTTCCAGAGACCTGCGCATGCGCAGTAGGCTCCAGCACAGTGTCGGAGCCTACGGCGCCGTGGAGAGGAGAGGGCCCACCCGGAGTCTGCACACGGGCCCCCTCCTCACTTAAGACACCCGTGACTATCACTATCATAAAAATGTGGTCAATGTACAATCCTTAAGATAACTTTTTTCCCAACCTGCACTCCTGTTTCATGATTGCAACTATTTCTAATATATCTTTCACAGCAGCTTCTCAGCTCCTTTTATAAACCAATTGCTGTTCTCTTAACTTCTTTCCAAGTTTGTAATGTCAGATGCAGGATTGCGGTGACTGTGGATCACTAACCAATAGTCTCTAATTTCAGACCCCAGGCATCCCTGCCACCCCCGGAAGTGAGGACACATCACGTATCTCCATCACATTTTTCCGATTGTTTCGTGTTTTGCGACTTGTGAAGTTATTAAGCCGTGGGGAGGGAGTCAGAACTTTGCTCTGGACCTTTATAAAATCGTTTCAGGTAATGAAATATTTATTTTGAGACTACTATAACTGTAAAAACTAAACTGTTTAGTGGTTGCGTAAGCACTGCATACGGTAAGTCATCCAATGGTTTTATTGTTTTCATCACCTTAGCCATGGGCGTAGCCAGAACTATGTGGGCCCCATAGAAACATCTTGAAGGGGCCCCCACGTCCCAATGCTTCTAGAGAGACACTTCTCTGCAGCAGTTGTTAATTTCATGCCACATAATAGTGCCCTAGTTCATTTTCTGAACCATAGTAGAGCCTTATTTAATGTTGTGCCTCATAGTAGTGCCCTAGTTTCTATTGTGAATCGCAGTAGTGCTTAAGTTCACCCTATGTCACATTTTAGAGCTGCCAGTACACATTATACCACACAGTATCCCCAATTCACATTATGCTATATAGTGCTCCCCGTTCCTATTGTGCCACATTACAGTGGTCCGGTTCATATTATATAACATTAAAATACCCTCCAGTTAATTTTGTACCACACTACAGGGGCATACCTAGATATATTGCAAGCCCCAAGGAAAAAGTTTGAAAGGACCCCTACGTACCACTCAATGGCGAAAAATGTATATAACACATGTAACTTTGACAGGGAAGGTGGGTCCCTCTCTGCTCTGGGCCCCATAGCAGCTGCACTGCCTGCACCTATGGTAGCTATGCCCTTGAGTCCTTAGCTAATTCACCACACTTACACAAAATGAAACTCAGACGACTGAATTGCTATTTAAAGAGGTCACAGCCAAATTTATTGATCAGATTACAATCAAGGGTGGGGAGCAATGGCGGATTGGGAACTAAAAATAGCCCTGGAAAAATTTATAGATGTAGCCCCATGTGTGCGACACTAAATCAGTGGTAGGCAGAGCCAACTCCAAAGTAGGCAGGATCAGTACACATGGCCATAAATATGCAGTGCGAGCAGTGCCGTCGCGAAAGTGCCCTGGGGGCAGCATCGTAATTGTGCCTTGGATGTACTGAGAACTGAAACTTTGTTGCAGCTTCCGGGTGATAGGGCACACCAAAATATGGGGTTGTGGACACAGAATAGTTCCAATTCACATTATACCTCACAGCAGCATCTGTTATTCACATTACACCGCACAGCGGCGTCTGTTATTCAAATTAGAGCACACAGCTGCGTCACATTATTCACATTACAGTGCACAGTGGCGTCACATTATTCACATTACAGTGCACATCGGATTCCGTTACTTATATTACACTGCCCAGCAGCATCCGTTACTGACATTAGACAGCGGGTGGGAGAGGGCGGTGCGCGGGTGGGGGAAGGGGGGGGGGTGCCACAATTGGGAGAAAGGGGTGCCACGGGTGGGGGGGTGCTGTGGGGAAGGGGGATGCTGTGGGTGTGGGGAAAGGGTGCCACGGGTGGGGATTGCCGCAGTTGGAAGAGGGGGGTGCTGCTGGTGGGGGGGAGAGCAGATGGGGAGTTGGAGTGTGTGGGAAGGGGTCGGGGGTTTAGCAGAGAGTGGGAGGGCAGAGAGAGCAGGAGAGGAGAGATGTCACTCACCGTGTAGACATAATATCTAATATATGCATATATATTAGAGATGTGCGGCTGGCACTTTTTCGTGTTTTGTGTTTTGGTTCTAATTCCACTTTCGTGTTTTGGTTTTGCCAAAACCACCCTTTCGTGTTTTGGTTTTGGATCTGGATGATTTTTGAAAAAAACATAAAAACTGCTAAAATCACAGAATTTGGGGGTCATTTTCCTCCTATGGTATTATTAACCTCAATTACATTCATTTCCACTCATTTCCAGTCTATTCTGAAAACCTCGCACCTCACAATATTGTTTTCAGGCCAAAAGGTTGCACCGAGGTGGCTGTATGACTAAGATAAGCGACACAAGTGTGCGGCACAAACACCTGGCCCATCTAGGAGTGCACTGCAGTTGCAGACAAGATGGCACTATTCAAAAACTAGTCCCCAAACCAGAGCCGTAACTAGGGGGGGGCTAGGGGGGCATGTGACCCGGGCGCCCAATCAGAGGGGGCGCTGACAGGACCCACTTGTGCCTGCAGGCACAATCAGATTTACTGCCGAGTGCCGAAGCGCAGCGCAGCGATTCATCTCCCCCATCCTGGCCCTCCCTCTGTGAGACAGAAGGAGAGCTCACAGACTAGCCTGGGCGGAGGTTTGGGAGACTGTGCTGTGAATCACACAGCCTGTGATCTGTGCTGCCGCGGCGTGCGCTCCTCCTCCCAGGCACTGAGTTGGCCACGCAGTTACTTGCTTCTCTCCTCCTTGGATGCAGTACCGGACAGCAGGTAATACTATTACCCTGCCATTGCTACTGGTTTCTTCAAGTTCCGGGGTGTGAGAGGGTATAATCTGCTGTTGTGTGTAGTGTGAAGGAGGAGGGCACACAGTGCGAGTCTGTGTGTGTATTAGTCTATATGCAGTCCAGTGTGTGTGGGGGAGGACGTAGGCGACAGTGTGAGTCTGTGTGTGTGTGTAATCTGTCTACTGTAATCTACAGTCTGAGTGGGTGCATGCTGGGAGGGGGGACAGTCTGTCTATGTAATCTACAGTCTGACTGTTTTTTTAGGGGGGGTAGTCTGGGTGTTTCATATTGGTAATACACATATACTGTTTTACAGTATACATTGTTACAATTGTACACATGTATGAGGCATGTTGGTGGTAATTTATATTAATATATGTGTGCATGGAAACCCCCCTTTTAAATGTTGTTTTTGCCCCTGGTGCCGGTGCAAAGCAGTGAGTGCCAGCAGAGGCATGTAATGCTGAATGGCACGGGCTGAAGGCTGAAGAGACACCGCCCCTGCTCCGCTCACACTATGCACACACAGTGTTGGCGTTGCTTCAGCACAGGGGACTTGGGACTGATGGCAAATAATAGGGAAGGTAGAGACAGCTATATCACTACAGTGTGTTTGTGTATATGTGTGCTGAAGCAGTGCAGCATAATACTGTATGTGTGTGCTGGAGCCGTGCAGTGTTTCCCTGCGTGTGTGTGTTTGCGTGCTGGAAAAGTGCAGTATAACCCTGTGTGTGTGCTGAAGCTGGTCAGTGTAACACGGTGTGTGTGTATGTGTAAACTGGAGCAGTGCAGTGTAACCCAGTGTGTGTGTGTGTGTGTGTGTGTGTGTGTGTGTGTGTGTGTGTGTGTGTGCTGCAGCAATGTGATGCAACATTTGGTACCCAGGGTGGGTACTTGAAGGGATGTAAATTGTCACAATATAGCATGTACTGTACATATGTTTATTGGGGGTATGTGTATATTCATGGGCTGTGTATATATGCACTGTACTGTTTATTGATGGTGTCTTAACTAAACTTCTTCAGAACATCCCTGCTTTGCTTTCCACACTTGAGCCTAAGGGCACTATTACTGTGTGGCATTATGTGTATAAGGTGCATTAGTACTGTGTGGCATAACATGTAGAAGGGATACTACTGTATGGCATAATTTGTTATAAAGGGCATTACTACTGTGTTGGGTATTATATATAAGGGGCTCTAATGTGTTGTATAGGTTCTGTTTTTTATTTTTGAAATGTGTGTGTGTGTGTGTGGGGGGGGGGGGGGGGGGGGGGCGCAAGATTACTACCTTGCCCCGGGTGCCAAAGATCCCAGTTTCGGCCCTGCCCAAACAGCACATAATGCAAAGAAAAAAAAAGGTGCACCGAGGTTGCTGTATGACTAAGCTAAGCGACACAACCACCTGGCCCATCTAGTAGTGTCACGCAGTGGCTGAATGTCGAGAGTGGGCCCCTGTCATTTTTAAAAAAATCTGCAATTGGTGGACATATACGGCAGTACCCCAGGACTAATACAGCAGTACCCCTGGACTCATACGGCAGTGTCAGACAGGATGGCACTTTTCAAAAACTAGGCCCCAAACAGCACCTCATGCAAAGATGTTGAAGAGGTGCAATGAGGTAGCTGTATGACTAAGCCAAGTGACACAAACAATTCCCACTGGAATTATACGTCCAAATCACTGGAATTATACATCCAAATCACTGGAATTAAATGGCAAAATCACTGGAATTATACATCCAAATCACTGGAATTATACGTCCAAATCACTGGAATTAAATGGCAGTACTACTGGACATATATACGGAAGTGTCAGGCAGGATGGCACTTTAAAAAAAATAGTCCCCAAACAGCACATGATGATAAGAAGAAAAAGAGGTGCAAGATGGAATTGTGCTTGGGCCCTCCCACCCACCCTTATGTTGTATAAACAAGACATGCACACTTTAACAAACCAGTAATTTCAGTGATAGGGTCTGCCACACGACTGTGGCTGAAATGATTGGTTTGTTTGGGCCACCACACAAAAAGAAGCAATTAATCCCCCCACCAAAAAATAAGCACTCAGTCTCGCCTTGCACAAACTGGCTCTACAGAGGCAAGATGTCGACCTCATCCTCATCCTCTGATTCCTCACCCCTTTCACTGTGTACATCCTCCTCCTCATCCTCACAGAGTATTAATTCGTCCCCACTGGAATCCACCATCACAGGTCCCTCCGTACTGTCTGGAGGCAATTGCTGGTAAAGGTCTTCCCAGAGCAATTTATAATTCATTTTGATGAACATCATCTTCTCCACATTTTGTGGAAGTAACCTCCTACGCCAATCGCTGACAAGGTTACCGGCTGCACTAAACACTCTTTCGCAGTACACCCTGGAGGGGGGACAACTTAGGTAAAATAAAGCCAGTTTGTGCAAGGGCATCCAAATTGCCTCTTTTTCCTGCCAGTATACATACGGACTGTCTGACATGCCTACTTGGATGCTGTCAATCATATAATCCTCCACCATTCTTTCAATGGTGACAGAATCATATGCAGTGACAGTAGACATGTCAGTAATCGTTGGCAGGTCCTTCAGTCCGGACCAGATATCAGCTTTCGCTCTTGACTGCCCTGCATCACCGCCAGCGGGTAGGCTAGGAAATCTTATCCTTTTCCTTGCAGCCCCAGTGGCGGGAGAAATTAAAGGAGGAGCTGTTGATGGGTCACGTTCCGCTTGAGTTGACAATTTACTCACCAGCAGGTCTTTACACCTCTGCAGACTTGTGTCTGCCGGAAAGAGAGATACAACATAGGCTTTAAACCTAGCATCGAGCACGGTGGTCAAAATGTAGTGCTCTGATTTCAACAGATTGACCACCCTTGACTCCTGGCAAAGCGAATTAAGGGCTCCATCCACAAGTCCCACATACTTTGCGGAATCGCTCAGTCTTAGCTCCTCCTTCAATTTATCCAGCTGCTTCTGCAAAAGCCTGATGAGGGGAATGACCTGACTCAAGCTGGCAGTGTCTGAAATGACTTCACGTGTGGCAAGTTCGAAGGGTTAGAGAACCTTGCACAAGACAGAAATCATTCTCCACTGCACTTGAGTCAGGTGCATTCCCCCTCCTTTGCCTATATCGTAGGTGAATGTATAGGCTTTAATGGCCTATTGTTGCTCCTCCATCCTCTGAAGCATATAGAGTGTTGAATTCCACCTCGTTACCACCTCTTGCTTCAGTTGATGGCAGGGCAGGTTCAGGAGTGTTTGCTGTCGCTCCAGTCTTCGGCACGCAGTGGCAGAATGTCGAAAGTGGCCTGCAATTTTTCGGGCCACCGACAGCATCTCCTGTACGCCTCTGTCATTTTTCAAAAAATTCTGCACCACCAAATTCAATGTATGTGCAAAACATGGGACGTGCTGGAATTTGCCCACATGTAATGCACGCACAATATTGGTGGCATTGTCCGATATCAAAAATCCCCAGGAGAGTCCAATTTGGGTAAGCCATTCTGCGATGATGTCCCTCAGTTTCCGTAAGAGGTTGTCAGCTGTGTGCCTCTTACGGAAAGCTGTGATACATAGCGTAGCCTGCCTAGGAACGAGTTGGCGTTTGCGAGATGCTGCTACTGGTGCTGCTGCTGTTGTATGGCGGGAGGCCATACATCTACCCAGTGGGCTGTTACAGTCATATAGTCCTTAGTCTGCCCTGTTCCACTTGTCCACATGTCCGTGGTTAAGTGGACATCTTTGTACATTCTCGGTATCGCCTGCTCAGAGAAGTGGAACCTAGATGGGATTTGATACCGGGGACACACTATCTCCATCAATTCTCTAAGTTCAACTGAACTAATGGCAGATACCGGACGCACGTCTAACACCAACATAAGTGTCAAGGCCTCAGTTATCCGCTTTGCAACAGGATGACTGCTGTCATATTTCATCTTCCTCACATAGGACTGTTGGACAGTCAATTGCTTACTTGAAGTAGCACAAGTGGTCTTCTGACTTCCCCTCTGGGATGATGATCGACTCCCAGCAGCAACAACAGCAGCGGCAGCAACAGCAGGCGTACCACTCAAGGATCCTCTGCAGGAATCCCAGTTAGGAGAGGACTCCTCAGTCTTGACAGTGACATGGCCTGCAGTACTACTGACGTTCCTGACTGAGGAGGAAATTGACGTTGAGGGAGTTGGTGGTGTGGCTTGCAGGAGCTTGGTTACAAGAGGAAGAAGGGATTTAGGTGTCAGTGGACTGCTTACCCTCTTACCCAAAGTTTCACAACTTGACACTGACTTCTGATGAATGCGCAGCAGGTGACGTATAAGGGAGGATGTTCCTAGGTGGTTAACATCCTTACCCCTACTTATTACAGATTGACAGAGGCAACAGATGGCTTGACACCTGTTGTCCGGATTTGTGGAGAAATAATTCCACACCGAAGAGGTAGCTTTAGTTTGCCCAGGCATCACAATGGGCTTATTCATCCCAAGGACAACAGGTCTCTCCCCCGGTGCCTGACTTAAACAAACCACATCACCATCAGAATCCTCATCGTCAACTTCCTCCTCAGCGCCAGCAACACCCATATCCTCATCCTGGTGTACTTCAACAGTGACATCTTCAATTTGAATATCAGGAACTGGACTGTGGGTGCTCCTTCCAGCACTTGCAGGGGGCGTGCAAATAGTGGAAGGAGCCACCTCTTTCCATCCAGTGTTGGGAAGGTCAGGCATTGCAACCGCCGACACACTTGCACTCTCCTTGGGGATTTGTGATACCATCTCAGAACGCACAGTTCTTTTCTGTGCTTTCCAGCTTAACTCTTTTAATTTTTCTAGCGGGAGGATGAGGGCTTCCATCGTCATGTGAAGATGAACCACTAATCATGAATATAGGCCAGGGCCTTAGCCGTTCCTTGCCACTCTGTGTCGTAAATGGCATATTGGCAAGTTTACGTTTCTCCTCAGACCATTTAAATTTCTTTTTTTGAGTCTTTTTTTACTGAACTTTGGCTTTTTGGATTTTACATGCCGTCTACTATCATGATGGGCATCGGCCTTGGCAGACGACGTTGATGGCATTTCATCGTCTATGTAATGGCTAGTGGCAGCAGCTTCAGCACTAGGAGGAAGTGGTTCTTGATCTTTCCCTATTTTATCCTCCAAATGTTTGTTCTCCATTATTTTTCTGGAGTTATATAACACAATATGCGGCACAGGAATGACTGATGGCTGATGGCCAGGACACTACCACTGGTCTGATGCAGCACAACCCTGTGAGGGACTTGTGGTTGTTATTATTATTATAATACTGTAGCAGTGGACATATAGCAGCAGCGTATACCACTGTGACTGCCTGGTCACTGGACTGACTGATGACCAGGACAATACCACTGGTCTGATGCAGTACAACACAGCAACACTGTGAGGGACTTGTTGTTGTTGTTGTTATTATTATTATTATTATTATTATTATACTGTAGCAGTGGACATATAGCAGCAGTGTATACCACTGTGACTGCCTGGTCACTGGAATGACTGATGGCCAGGACACTACCACTGGTCTGATGCAACACAACACAGCAACATTGTGAGGGACTTATTATACAGCAGCAGTGGACATATGGCAGCAGAGGACACCACCAGTGTGACTGTACTGATGCAGCATAATACACCACCCTGAACTGATGCAGCACAACAGAGCACCCTATACAACAGCACTGGACATATGGCAGCAGAGGACACAAGCACTGTGACTGGACAGATTCAGCACAAGACACGGACACTGAGAACACTGAGAGAACAGAGACACGTCCTCTCTGTACACTCTCCAATGCCGGAGTGAAAATGGTGGGGACGCGCGGCTCCTTATATGGAATCCAAATCCTGCGAGAATCCGACAGCGGGATGATGACGTTTTGCCTCATTTGGGTTTCCGAGTCAGGTGGGAAAACCCGAGCCGGGCTCGGAACCGGGTTCAGAGCGTGAAGTTCGGTACGGTTCGATTCTCTGAGAACCGAACCCGCTCATCCCTAATATATATAAAATATGTGTATATCCATAAAATCTGGAATACCTCCCCCCCATCCCGTAAAAATCTTGCGTTTGCCCCTGATCTCCACTATGTACCACTGGCACTGCAGGCAGCATGACAGTCTTTAAAAAGGAAAAAAGTTCTGCAAGCTGCAATGCCTGGTACGTGATAGAGATCTCTTTGAAGGTGGGTACACACTAACAGATATATCTGCAGATCAATTGATCTGCAGATATATCTATGGACGGATCGAGCAGTGTGTCCAGCATACACACTGCTCGATCCGTCGGGGACTGACGTCATGAACTGGGCAGGCGTGTACACACGCCCGCCCAGTTCAGCTGTCAATCACCGCCGGCCGCCGCAGCATGTGTGCGGGCGGTCAGCCGACCGCCCCGTACACACACAGCGACGCGCCAATATATCGGTAGATATATTGGCCGTCGGCTGTGCTGCGCGGCCGACGCAATACGTCTGTGAACGACGGAGTTCACAGACAAATCGGCCGTACACTCTGGCCGACGGTCCCGCGATATATCGGCCGTTCAAGAGAACGGCCGATATATCGACCAGTGTGTACGGGCCTTGACTGCAATTTCTCCCGGCCGCTTCCTCCCTCCCTATACAGGCTGGCATGACATTCTGGTGGTGGCCAGTGAGCACAGTGCAGGCAGAGGTCAGAGTAGGCTCTGACAATTCTAAATTCCTTTGTCGTATAAACAACCCTTATGAAGCTAAGAACACTGTACGCTGTTTACTTAAGAAATACCGTAATGATACGCTATTTGCGTAACGATCGCTCAGCCGTAGGCGAGACGCTCAAGCGTCACGTTCGCTCACGGCCCAGTGATCACAGGACACGTTATTGGTTATGTCTAGGGGAAAGATTCGCTGTAACGTAGCATACGCTAGAGACCACGAGGAGGTCACCAGCGGTGCAGACGCTCACAACACTATACCTTGATATTAAACCTTATACCGATGAAACACACAGAATACCTTAATGTGAGTACAGGGTGTAAATGCAACCTTGTGTAACCTGACTACCTACAAAGCTGTTTGAGCGTCACCGACGCTCAAGTGAACACTTAACACTATAGTAAATACACTGATACTGGTTTTAGGTTTCCAAAGCCTATTAACTGTATTATGTCTAATATACTTGTAAAAGGGGATAACAGTACATATGATACACTACAATATAACAGAGACTTCCTAACCACAGAACTAAACAATAAATACAAAAAGACAATACTACACTGACCTAAATGCAATACAATACAATACTACTATGAAGTATTTAAGAGAAAAGGAGGAGAGAGAGAGATAGAGAGAGAGAGAGAGAAATTGGCTCGCAGAAAGACAATGATAACGGAGAGAAAACTTACGCACAAAGGGTATGATCGCCTGCGCCTCGATATCCAGCTCCCGGTTATCAGCAGATAACCGTTGATGAGAGAGTGAGAGCTGGATGTGGTCGGCCTGCCTATTTATGCCCCACACACAATGCAATCTCCTGGTCCTACAATCCCATTGTCCATTGGCCGAAGGAATTCGGCCCTGTATCATAACAAAAGGTCATAGGGTGATTCATACAGGTGGGCTGTGACGATTTCCAACAGCTCAGGTGGGTGGGAAACTGGGTTTCCCGCCGCATACCTGAGTATGTGTAAATAATAGAAATGGACATAAACTTCTTATGTCCATAACTATTCGCACGAGCGATTAATACGCTCCAAACCAACACCGGAATATTGCTAATTAAATACTCTTCCGATGGGTACCAAACACTGCTGTATAATTCCTGTTAGACCCTTCGTACGATATAAGGAGGGATTCCTCAGCTCTGGGACATTGTACTTTAACCAAACTTACAGAATCTATCAAAGGGACCATGATCTATAAACTACATTAATTGTGAACATCTGTAACGAATGAGTCGCACGCTACGATCACATAAACTCTACCGTAAATGCGCATACTGCGCGTGCGAGTGCACGCTATTGCGAGTATGCGCTTCCACGGGAGAGCGTACGCACGCGCAGCACGGACCAGTGTGCGGTGCAAATATGGCAGTGTGCATTAAGACATTTTTCTGACTTTGACAGTCCACCCTTTGGCAGTCAATAATAACTGCCACAAAATATTTAAGGAGAAAAATGTAAGTCAGGGGTTAATTGATTTCCATGGTGGGGAAAGGAAGAAGAATGGAGTAGGTGTGAAGAGGGTATGACCTAGTGAGAAAGTAGAAGCATGTGTGTATGAGTCCATGTTTGGAGGGTCATGTATCATCGTGCCGTACGTGTGGTAAATCAAGCTTCGAGGTATTGCGAAGTATACATTTGAATTCCTTCTTATCCTGTGGTACAGGTCTGTGGATGGGCTGTCAAACTCTACCGAGCTCATTTCGGCTGTGGTTGTAACACAATGGGGATGCACATTTTAGTTGATGATACATGAATTGGGGGGGTATGTGGTTGCTGCTATCTGTGCCTGTATTCCCTATCGACTATGTGTGTTATTACCTGAGGGTTGCAGAGATGAAGATAAAGAACACTTATGGAAAATGCAATGATGTTCTATGTCAGGTTAATGTACGTTCGTCGATTGAGGTCTTGATTGGTGTCGGTTGATCGGAGTCTTCTTCTTTGTGCTTTTGCTCATAAATCGTGAGTAAAGCAAACAACGTCCATGGATTTACAAAAAATGTTGGGCTTGCGTGATTTTAAAGTTCCTAGGGAAACTGGGGTACCCATGGCATTGTCCATCAAAATCTTGTATATCAGGTCGTCTGCTCTTCTTCTTTCCATCTTTCCGTTGTCGGCCCCTTGGCTCATCAAATCCTTCGTCTACGTGGGTCTTTGTACCTCGGAGGAAAACATAGAAATGGGTGAAAGACGGACCGTATACTCATTACATCATTACGTCGTGGTTTCTAGCATTGGGTCATAAATCAAATCCAGGTTAATTACAGTTTCCTCACTCCTTAAGCTCATCACTTTCGTACTTTGCTTGCACCTCATCAAAGCCTGCCCGCATCTAAATATCAATCCAATAGATATAACGACACCCAAAATACATAGGAGAAACTTTCCAACATCCATTATGACTCCTTGAGCCCAGTCTCCTAAACCGGAGAACCAATTTCGCGGGTTCAACCATGACACCCAACCAGTCAGCTCATTACCTACAGCAGCAAGGGTGAGATTGTGTTTTCGACGAAATTCCCACTTTAGTTGGAGAATATCGTCCATCTTTTGGTCTATGACCTCTACCGGATCCTCGGTGCTATTTGTGATATACGTGCAACACTTTATGCCGTACTGTGTTGCCAATGTAACACAATATCCGCCTGTTACTGCTGTAAGATAATTAAGAACCATCCTATGCTGAACTAGTTCTGTTTTGTAAGCTTGAAGTTCTCTTCCAGTGTATCTAAACGTGTCATCATACATTTCAGTGATATTATCTAATAAATTGGCGAGTGCGGAAATGTATCTATAATTCATCACACCTCGAGCGGTGCGAGTGAAATCTAACGCTACCAGAACCTGAATCCCGGTGGATTCATGGATAAGATCAGAGGCCGGATGCTCTAACCTTTCTGACAGTTGTCTTTTAACAAGGTGCTCGTAGTGAGTGTGAGTATAAGGAGCTTGGGCACCACGGTGTATGTCCTTCATTTTGTCATGTGTAACAGTCATCACTTCAGGCAATACTTTTCCAATATAACACAATCCTTCAGAGTTTGGGGCAAGCCACTTGTACGCCTTTCTCCCGCATATGAAATATGCATCATCGGGGAGAACATAAGGGACGGAGAAGGACATGACCATGTTACAAACCTTCCAGGTGAAATCTCCTGACCCTAATTCTTCCATCTGCCTAATGCACGTATCGGTTTGTACGATATGTGCACAGTATCCTGGTGATACCTCTCCAACTCTAGTAATCCTATTTCCTAAGGTATATCGATACCGGAAAGATTTTCCTCTACTGGCTATGTGGCGTACGAGCTCTGTATCTGTAGGCATTCTATCTGCTCTGTGTGAAAAGGTCATGGTAAGGTTGCTCCATGACACTTCCCAATTTCCCGGTTTTCTGGGATTGGAGATGTTAAAACATATGAGGGACCTATCCACATGGTATTGGTGGAGCTTCAAACTAGGAGGGCTGGAGATGTTAAACCTCCGGTCCACCGGTCTCCCACCACTTAGCTCAAGTACCTCCCCTAACGTTAAAGGAAATGGTACTAGCCCTGATTTACTGTGACCCTGAGGTACTTGAGAGCATACCCAACAATCTGTTTGGTTTAACACGTTACCCACTAAGGAGTGATAGTCACTCAATGGATGCCGGTCTATATGGATATTAAAACTAGATTGGCATTTCTTTATGCATCCATCTTCAACCAGATTATCACAGAGCCTACAGATACAATTTTCCTCAGCTAACAATCCATCACAATTTCTTCTATCGGATCGTTTTCTGATACTCGCCTTTGCTTGTTGGATTGGTTGATCTTGGAAAACTACGCCTCCATCATCATAATCGGAACCCATTCCAGAACCTCTTTCGACCTCTATGGTACTCTCGCCGGAACAGACTGTTCTGGTCAACATCATGGTTAACATCAAAATCCGGATCACAGTCTCTTGGGGCAAGTCCATCTTTGAGGAGGAAATAGAGAAGAATGAGAAGGGGGAAAAAGAAATTTTAAGGGAGAGGGGATGGGAAGTGGAGAAAACAATAAAAGGGAGAGGGGAGTCGACAGCTGCTTTCGGTCTTCAAGGCTCAGGTGCCGCCTCAGTCCTCCTGGAACAGACACTCTAGTGATACAACCTCTACCGTCTGTTCCTTATCACGGGACTTCTCTGGATCAGCAACCTTCTTGCAGTGGGATGAATGGACCCAAGTCTCTCTCTCAGCAACCTTCAATGCTGTGGTGCTAGTCAATAAGACCTGGTATGGTCCTTCCCATCTATCAATAAGACAACCTGAGCGTAGAAAATTTCGTATCATTACATAATCCCCAGGTTCAATGTCATGACAATTACTATCTGGTAAATCAGGAATCACCAACTTCAGATTATCATTTTGATTCTTCAACTGCTTACTCATATTAATTAAGTACTTTACAGTTACTTCATTGTTACATTTCAAATCATCCTGAGGGTTAATCATGACATGCGGTTGTCGACCAAACAGAATTTCAAAAGGAGACAGATTAAGAGGGGACCTGGGAGTGGTTCTGATACTATACAAAACAATGGGTAAAGCTTCTGGCCACGTCAATCCTGTCTCTGCCATTACTTTACTCAATTTATTTTTAATAGTGCTGTTCACTCTTTCGACCTTCGCGCTCGCCTGTGGACGGTACGGAGTGTGCAGCTTACTATCAATTCCCATCAACTTACACATTCCTTGAAAGACATCACCTGTAAAATGGGTACCCCTATCACTTTCAATGATTCTAGGGATACCATATCTACATACAAATTCCTGCACAATTTTCTTAGCTGTAAACATAGCGGTATTTGTAGCTGCTGGAAAAGCCTCGACCCAATTCGAGAAAACATCTATACAAACAAGTACATATTTCAAATTTCTACATGGGGGTAGTTGAATGAAGTCAATTTGTATTACTTGGAAAGGGCCGCCGGCAGGTGGGATATGGGATGGTTCTGTTGGTATTGCTTTTCCAATATTCTTTCTCAGACAGGTAAGGCATGACATTGCTCTTTTACTAGCATGAGAGGAGAATCCTGGGGCGCACCAGTATGCTCTTACCAATTTGCACATCCCCTCCTTGCCTAGATGAGTCAGCCCGTGAGCTGCTTCAGCCAGACACGGAAGGTATGCCCTGGGGGCCACTGGTTTACCATGTCCGTCCGTCCAGAGCCCTGAGGACTCCTGGCCATATCCCTTTGCCTTCCAGACTGCCTTCTCCTGAGTGGAACACAAATTCTGCATTTCACACAACTTTTGTGTGTTGATGGTATTAAATACCATCAGTTGTGTGGTGTCTGTCCGTATGGGGGTAGCAGCTGCAAGCTTTGCAGCTTCGTCTGCTCGGCTGTTACCAAGGGATACTGGGTCTTGACTATATGTATGTGCTTTACATTTGATAACAGCCACTCTGTCGGGTTCCTGTATCGCTGTTAGAAGCCTTTTTATGTGAGCTGCATGCGCTATCGGTGTACCAGCTGCCGTCATGAAATTTCTGAGACGCCATAGCGCTCCGAAATCATGTACTACCCCGAACGCGTATCTAGAATCGGTGTAGATATTGGCAGACTTACCCTTTGACACGACCTCACCTATCCCTCCGCTAGGGGCTTTCACTAATCTCGTGGGTGTCGCTGTGCCTACTGTGGTCTCTGCTATGGTGGCTGCAAGAGAGAGAGCTGAAATTGTTGCTGAATCGTCTTCTTGATCACACTCCTGAGGAAGGTTCAAAACAGGGTACATCTTGCACGGGTTAATACTTGCATGAGTTATTTGGTTAACATCATTAACATTTACAGTGTTACTAAGAGTTTGTGTTTTACAACCCAGTGCGTTTCTCTCCGCAATCAACTTCTCTCCTGCAATGTATGGTGGGGGAGGAGCTGTGGCAATCAACTTCCTGACTGCCCCAGATCCCGCCGCCAGAGCCAAACCTCTCTGTATCTCACCTTCCTGGTGCCATAACTGTAAATAATCATGATGCTGAATTCGTCTCTTTGCTGATTTTACGAGACATATCCTCCTCCTTAAATTTTGTAACACCTCTGGACTGAAGCTACCTATTCTTGGGAACTTGTCCCTGTCTTGTACAGTCATTCTCTCCCATTCATCACATAAAGATTCGGTGTGAATTCCATATTTTTCACACATTACATATCGTGCCGACCCAACTGGTCGGTTCACAGAATCAACCTGAACCAGGGTTGATCGCCCCCTACCTGAGCAACTGGCCCCCATAGTCTGTAGGTGTTGCTTAGTCCTCCTTGGATTTTCTGTATCAAGGTTTTCAGCAAGCCTTTTCAGACAACCAAATTACTCCACAGTAGGCCGGCGGTGGCGGTTTACCGAGTACCCCACTCACTCGCCCACCTCGACCAATACGACCTGTAAACACCGTTATGATGCCAGCGTACTCGATACAGGGCCCCTATGGAACCTTCAGTTTACTGGAACATATGAGGGTTACCCGCAGGACACTTACTCTTTCCAGTAAAGGTGGGGTTGTTAGATAGTTCCTGAGTGACCAGCGAACTTCCCTTCCAAAAATAAAAAATTACACAAATCACGTCAGAATGTACAAATAGCGTTTGTGACCACTTTACTCTAATGGTATTAGGTCAGATTACTAACTACTGCACACAATTACGTGCGGTCCAATCGTTCAGTACACGAGCACTACTTGTCATGTACTGAAAGACCAATGGAATCGATGTTTCCGGCCGCGATTCCTTCAGCAAGAGCTTATGGCCTATATGGGTTCTGCACCAACACCCCAGGCGTTGTGCCACTGGACTTTTATAGCGGACCTTTTACCTTACGACCTCCTGGTCTTGTTCCTTATGACCTCCTGGTCTTGTTCCTTATGGTCCGCTATACTCTAATGCTCAAATATTATTTAACCAGGGATGCCTCCCTGGCCACCGTATATGTCACTTACACGTATGTTCCTTGGCGAGTACCCGACTTTCCTTTTGGTTCCACCTTAAAGTTATATAAACTTTTGTATACAAAACACACTCACTCAACACATGTACACTTTGTTTCTATATCTATTTCTGCGCAGAAATTGTCTTCAGGCCAAGAGTGTTACCAATTAGGAGCAGGATCTGTTAAACTAAATTTCAGATTTTCCAAAAATAGATTTGCGTTATTTACCGCGTCGCGTTATCTACCGCTGTGCGTTACTTATCGCTTTTGCGCTAATTATCGCTTTGCGCTAATTATCGCTTTGCGCTAATTCAACTTTTCGTGACTTGGGCTACGTGGGCGTAACCAGACGCTACGTTGCGTAATGAACGCTGCGTGCGTCTGCCTTTTGGATTGCGTACGCTAGTCTTTGTTAGCGACACGTGTACGCAATGCAAAGGATCCACCGTAACACAATATATTTATTTATCAATGTAGATGATCCCTGATCATCTACCGCAATCCACACTGACTGCCTTGTATCTCAGACAAACCGTGTGTTTGTTCTATACTTTAACTATTACCTCTACTTATTAAATAACAGCAAATCTCCTTTTAGCACTTTCTATCAACTATAAAATTTGGCAAACAGGAATAGTGATATACGAAAATGAAACAGAAATGCAGATATATGCGTACGTACGCAAGACAAAAGAAAAAAAAACAGTTAAAAAAAGACACAAGCGTTTTGTTCTTACTTCCGGTTACCGGATTCCTTCAGCACTCTTTACTTAAGCGAAGCAGACGCTTATCCCGCCAGCACTATGAGACAACCTCCCACCCTTTGCTGGAGGGATAATGTCTGCTGATCTACCTAGTGCAGATGTGAAAAGGACCGGACGAGCCCGCAATTGACAATGTTAAATTCCTTTGTCGTATAAACAACCCTTATGAAGCTAAGAACACTGTACGCTGTTTACTTAAGAAATACCGTAATGATACGCTATTTGCGTAACGATCGCTCAGCCGTAGGCGAGACGCTCAAGCGTCACGTTCGCTCACGGCCCAGTGATCACAGGACACGTTATTGGTTATGTCTAGGGGAAAGATTCGCTGTAACGTAGCATACGCTAGAGACCACGAGGAGGTCACCAGCGGTGCAGACGCTCACAACACTATACCTTGATATTAAACCTTATACCGATGAAACACACAGAATACCTTAATGTGAGTACAGGGTGTAAATGCAACCTTGTGTAACCTGACTACCTACAAAGCTGTTTGAGCGTCACCGACGCTCAAGTGAACACTTAACACTATAGTAAATACACTGATACTGGTTTTAGGTTTCCAAAGCCTATTAACTGTATTATGTCTAATATACTTGTAAAAGGGGATAACAGTACATATGATACACTACAATATAACAGAGACTTCCTAACCACAGAACTAAACAATAAATACAAAAAGACAATACTACACTGACCTAAATGCAATACAATACAATACTACTATGAAGTATTTAAGAGAAAAGGAGGAGAGAGAGAGATAGAGAGAGAGAGAGAGAAATTGGCTCGCAGAAAGACAATGATAACGGAGAGAAAACTTACGCACAAAGGGTATGATCGCCTGCGCCTCGATATCCAGCTCCCGGTTATCAGCAGATAACCGTTGATGAGAGAGTGAGAGCTGGATGTGGTCGGCCTGCCTATTTATGCCCCACACACAATGCAATCTCCTGGTCCTACAATCCCATTGTCCATTGGCCGAAGGAATTCGGCCCTGTATCATAACAAAAGGTCATAGGGTGATTCATACAGGTGGGCTGTGACGATTTCCAACAGCTCAGGTGGGTGGGAAACTGGGTTTCCCGCCGCATACCTGAGTATGTGTAAATAATAGAAATGGACATAAACTTCTTATGTCCATAACTATTCGCACGAGCGATTAATACGCTCCAAACCAACACCGGAATATTGCTAATTAAATACTCTTCCGATGGGTACCAAACACTGCTGTATAATTCCTGTTAGACCCTTCGTACGATATAAGGAGGGATTCCTCAGCTCTGGGACATTGTACTTTAACCAAACTTACAGAATCTATCAAAGGGACCATGATCTATAAACTACATTAATTGTGAACATCTGTAACGAATGAGTCGCACGCTACGATCACATAAACTCTACCGTAAATGCGCATACTGCGCGTGCGAGTGCACGCTATTGCGAGTATGCGCTTCCACGGGAGAGCGTACGCACGCGCAGCACGGACCAGTGTGCGGTGCAAATATGGCAGTGTGCATTAAGACATTTTTCTGACTTTGACAGCTCATACTCACCTCTCCACCTGGACTTGCATACACTGTGCCTGCCAGGGTTTAAAGTGGTCTTGGAGAGGTGGTGGAACTCATTTCCCCTGCCACCTACTGACCCCCCCCCCCTCTAGTTAAGAGGAGCCAGGACTGGTGGTAGTGTGTTTGAAAAATTTGTGCCCTACCTCCCATACTCCATTAAAGTGGTCGTTTGAAAGCGCGCACCGCAAGTAGAGGGTGTGGTCTCACATGGAAGGGGCGTGGTCACACAATAGTACCCCCGATTCATGACACCACACAGCTAGTGGGCAGAGGGCGGACTGTGACAGGTAGGGGATAGAGTGTGGGCTGTGGCAAGATACAGTAATTCAATAAAATAAAGCCAGGGTGCAGCAAGTTAACCGTGATGTATGGGTATTTATTTTATGTCATTAACGGGGTACACGCATTAAACAATTAAATACCACAGAGATATATTACAGAAGGAGGTCTGACCAGTTCCTTTGTAAAACAAAATATCACTTGGTTTTAATCGTATAACCCAAATAAAGAAAACTGATAGTACTAAATATATAATAGATAAAATAAAAAATAATAAGAAATAAAAATAAGAAATAAAGAATGAGAAAAAATATTAATAAAAATTTGAAAAAATTGAAAAAAGGAAAATAAAGACAAAAAAGAAATTAATCAGGTAGTTCCTAACAGCCTAAATTATTCAAACCTGATCTCTCCTCTGCGAATTTGCAGAGGTTTGCGATCGGATAGTCGCCACCCAGACAGAGTGAAAATCCGCCCCGTGCAAGTCTGTGTACGTTGTGTGAAAAGCTTTGCACATCCGTTCGCCTCACACTCACCATTGGATGTTTTTTCCAGTCTGTGCGTAGCCACTTACTCCTACAATGTTCGGGGCCGGAGCTGACGTCACACACATTCCCTGAAAACGCTTGAAAACGCCTGCGTTTTTCCTGACACTCCTAGAAAACGTCCAGTTGCCTCCCCTAAACGTCCGCTTCCTGTCAATCAACCTGCGTATGCCTAGCAATCACAAAAGTTGCTGAATTTTTTTCACAGTTTGGCCTCACATGTGCGCATTATGATCCGTACACATGCGCAATCATTTGATAATGACATGCCACTGGCTGTGTTTGAAAAATGACAGTTAGGACCCGATTGGCTGGTACTTTATCTCCAGCGACTTTGTCTCCATCCAAGGCTTAGTAAATAAACCCCAAAGTCCTTAAATAGAGTTCTTCATTAAACTTCCTTGAAGAATGTGGTGTGAAGGGTTAATAAGCAAGGTAGAACATCTGCCCTGATCCCAATATTTATGAGAGCACTTACTTAGAAGGAAGCGGATTCCTTCTACTAGAACCGACTGTAGTGCTGGTGCTGTCTTGCATCTTCCCCTGGCAGCACAATGAATACACACAGACACCTGTGTGATTAAAGGCTGTGGCAGCTAGGGGACAGAGGGTGGACTGTGACAAGTAGGGGACAGAGGGAGGGCTGTGGCAGCTAGGGCACAGGGGGTGGACTGTGACAAGTAGGGGACAGAGGGTGGGTTATGACAGGTAGGGCACAGATTGTGGACTGTGACAAGTAGGGGACAGAGGGCGGGCTGTGGCAGCTAGGGGACAGAGGGTGGGCTGTGACAAGTAGGGGACAAAGGGCGGGCTGTGGCAGCTAGGGGACAGAGGGTGGGCTGTGACAAGTAGGGGACAGAGGGCGTGCTGTGGCAGCTAGGGGACAGAGGGTGGGCTGTGACAAGTAGGGGACAGAGGGCGGGCTGTGGCAGCTAGGGGACAGAGGGTGGACTGTGACAAGTAGGGGACAGAGGGAGGGCTGTGGCAGCTAGGGCACAGGGGGTGGACTGTGACAAGTAGGGGACAGAGGGTGGGTTATGACAGGTAGGGCACAGATTGTGGACTGTGACAAGTAGGGGACAGAGGGCGGGCTGTGGCAGCTAGGGGACAGAGGGTGGGCTGTGACAAGTAGGGGACAGAGGGCGGGCTGTGGCAGCTAGGGGACAGAGGGTGGGCTGTGACAAGTAGGGGACAGAGGGCGGGCTGTGGCAGCTAGGGGACAGAGGGTGGGCTGTGACAAGTAGGGGACAGAGGGCGGGCTGTGGCAGCTAGGGGACAGAGGGTGGGCTGTGACAAGTAGGGGACAGAGGGCGGGCTGTGGCAGCTAGGGGACAGAGGGTGGGCTGTGACAAGTAGGGGACAGAGGGCGGGCTGTGGCAGCTAGGGTACAGAGGGTGGGCTGTGACAAGTAGGGGACAGAGGGCGGGCTGTGGCAGCTAGGGCACAGGGGATGGACTGTGACAAGTAGGGGACAGAGGGCGGACTGTGACAGCTAGGGGATAGACCACGGGCTGTGACAGGTAGGGGATAGAGTGTGAGCTATGGGGCATAAGGCAGGCTGTGACAGCTATGGGGCAGACGGCGGGCTGTGACAGGTAGGGGATAGAGTTTGGGCTGTAGCAAATAGGCACAGACAGGTAAAGTACAGAGGTCAAAGAGTCTCCCAGGGCCTAGCTGACAATACAGCAGGCTGTGAGGTGGGGAAGAGGAGGAACACAGATGGGCAAGGGGTGCTGGTGCATTTGGGAACAAGAAGAAAATAGACAGAAGGACAAAGGGCTGGGGAGCTGGAGGAGGGGAGGTTTCTCACCCTCAGTGAGTGATCTGGCTGGGCACAGACTGCAGCGGGGGTCGCGGTCCAGGCTGGCGGCGCACACCTCACTCTGGCGCCTCCTTACTCAGCCACACGCATATGCGGCATAACAGTCAGGCAGGCACGGCGAGTCAAGTGGCCGCAGTGTAAAGAAGGCTGGAGTGTTGTGTGGCCAGGTAGGGTGAGTGGGCTGGTGGAAGTGGAGCAGCCAGAGAGTCTTCTTCTCCTGGCTGTACTTTAGTGCTGTGGCCGGCTAAGGTGGGCGCACCGCACTACATTAAGTCAGCCGGCTGGTGACATTGGGTGGGGGGGCACCTATGGCAGGCGGGCCCCGCACGTCGATCGTCCCACCGGAGCTCTTCCCACTGGGTGTGGTGGCCAATACGGCCCTGGTGATGAGCAAAGCAGTGCTTACTCTCGGGCCTCAGACCCCTACTGATATTTTACTTTGGTGCACATGAATTATAAAATGTAACTTTTATTTACTCTCTTAAAATTCAAAATTAAAACCAGTGAAATAAAACACAGATGTAGAAAAGTAATTGAATATAATGGAAATGTGATTTAAATACACTGTACACAGAGTCTCCACCAAACTAATTTCTGTAATAAATATTTTGTGTGTGTTTATTTTAATTTATACACATGTTATAATTAGAGATGAGCGGGTTCGGTTCCCTGAGAACCGAACCCTACCAGACTTCACTACCCAAGCCCGGATCCGAGCCCAGTTCTGAGCCCGGCTCAGGTTTTCCCGCCTGACTTGGAAACCAGAACAAGACAAAACGTCATCATCCTGCTGTCGGTTCTCGCGGGGGTTTGGATTCCATATAAGGGCCGCGCATCACCGCCATTTTCACTCCGGCATTGGAGAGTGTAGCGAGAGGCCGTGTCTCCGTCCTCAGTGTCCTGCATCAGTATAGTGTCCGTGTCTTGTGCTGCATCAGTCCAGTCACAGTGGTGGTGTCCTCTGCTACCATATTTCCGGTGCTGCTGTATAAGTCCAGTCCAGTGCTGCTGTGTTGTGCTGCATCAGTCCAGTGGTGGTGTCTTGTGCTGCATCAGTCCAGTCAGAGTGGTGGTGTCTTCTGCTGACATATGTCCAGTGCTGCTGTATAAGTCCAGTCCAGTGGTGCTGTGTGGTGCTGCATCAGTTCAGTGGTGGTATATTGTGCTGCATCAGTCCAGTCACAGTGGTGGTGTCCTCTGCTGCCATATGTCCAGTGCTGCTGTATAAGTCCAGTCCATTGCAGTGGTGCGGTGTTGTCCTGCATCAGTGCAGTGGTAGTGTCTTGTGCTGCATCAGTCCAGTCACAGTGGTGGTGTCCTCTGCTGCCATATGTCCAGTGCTGCTGTATAAGTCCAGTCCATTGCAGTGGTGCTGTGTTGTCCTGCATCAGTCCAATGGTGGTGTCCCTGTGCTGCTGTATATGTCCAGTGGTACTGCCGTATATGTCCAGCAGTACTGCCGTATAAATCCTGCTATACTGCTGTATATGTCCAGTGGTACTGCCATATATTTCTAGTGATACTGCCGTATAAGTCCAGTGGTATTGCTGTATAAATCTAGTGGTACTGGTGTATAAAACCAGTCCAGTGATACTGCCGTATATATCCAGCGGTACTGCCATATAAATCCAGCGATACTCCCATATATGTCCAGTGGTACTGCCATATAATTCCAGTGATACTGCTGTATATGTCCAGTGGTACTGCTGTATATGTCCAGTGGTACTGGCGTATAAATCCAGTCCAGTGATACTGCTGTATATGTCCAGTGGTACTGCCATATAGATCTAGTGATACTGCTGTATATGTCCAGTGGTACTGCCATATAGATCTAGTGATACTGCTGTATATGTCCAGTGGTACTGCCATATACAGTTGTGCTCATAAGTTTACATACCCTAGCAGAATTTGTGATTTTCTGGCCATTTGTCAGAGAATATGAATGATAACTCACAAACTTTTCTTTCACTCACGGTTAGTGGTTGGGTGAAGCCATTTATTGTCAAACAACTGTGTTTACTCTTTTTAAATCATAATGACAACAGAAACTACCCAAATGACCCTGATCAAAAGTTTACATACCCCAGTTCTTAATACCGTGTATTGCCCCCTTTAACATCAATGACAGCTTGAAGTCTGTTGTGGTAGTTGTGGATGAGGCTCTTTATTTTCTCAGATGGTAAAGCTGCCCATTCTTAGCAAAAAGCCTCCAGTTCCTGTAAATTCTTGGACTGTCTTGCATGAACTGCACGTTTGAGATCTCCCCAGAGTGGCTCAATGATATTGAGGTCAGGAGACTGAGATAGCCACTCCAGAACCTTCACTTTATTCTGCTGTAGCCAATGACAGGTCGACTTGGCCTTGTGTTTTGGATCATTGTCATGTTGGAACGTCCAAGTACGTCCCATGCACAGCTTCAGGGCTGATGAGTGCAAATTTTCCTCCAGTATTTTCTGATAACATGCTGCATTCATCTTGCCATCAATTTTGACCAAGTTTCCAGTGCCTTTGTAGCTCACACATCCCCAAAACATCAGCAATCCACCTCCGTGTTTCACAGTAGGAATGGTGTACCTTTCATCATAGGGCTTGTTGACTCCTTTCCAAATGTAACGTTTATGGTTGTGGCCAAAAAGTTCAATTTTGGTCTCATCACTCAAAATGACTTTGTTCCAGAAGTTTTGAGGCTTGTCTCTGTGCTGTTTGGAGTATTGTACGCGGGATGCTTTGTGGCATTTGCGTAGCAATGGCTTTCTTCTGGCGACTCAACCATGCAGCCCATTTTTCTTCAAATGCCTCCTTATTGTGCATCTTGAAACAACCACACCACATTTTTCAGTGCTAGGGTATGTAAACTTATGAGCACAACTGTAAATCCAGTGGTACTGCCGTATAAATCCAGTCCAGTGATACTGCCATATATATCCAGTGGTACTGCCATACTATTCCAGTGGTACTGGCATATAATTCCAGTGGTACTGGCGTATAAGTCCAGTGATACTGCCATATAAATCAGTCCAGTGGTACTGCAGGATAATTCCAGTGATACTGCTGTATAATTCCAGTGATACTGCCATATAATTCCAGTGGTACAACCGTATAAATCCAGTCCATTGGTACTGCCGTATAAGTCCAGTGTTACTGCCACATAATTCCAGTGATACTGCCGTATAATTCCAGTGGTACTGGCGTATAAGTCCAGTGATACTGATACTGCCGTATAAATCCAGTCCAGTGGTACTGCCGTATAAATCCTGTGGTACTGCCGTATAATTCCAGTGATACTGCCGTATAAGTCCAGGGGTACTGCCGTATAAATCCAGTCCAGTGGTGCTGTCTTGTGCTGCATCAGTCCAGTGGTGGTGTCTTGTGCTGCCATAAGTCCAGTGGTGGTGTCCTGTGCTGTGTATTATTTACTCCAAATAAAAGGGTTCTATACATTACTTGTATTATTATCCAAATAATTTTTACAAGGTTTGCCCTGTGTGGTGTAGGGGTACGCTCACCTGTGCTGCATATTATTATAATAGCTCCAAATTAAAGATTTGTTATTAATCAAATTAATTTTACAGGCTTTGCCATGTGTGTGAGTGGTTTAGGGGTATGCTCTCCTGTGCCACCAATATTGTGAGTGTATTACATCTGGGCAAATTCCAGCATGTCCCATGTTGTTTGTGCCGCACACTTGTGTTGCTTAGCTTAGTCATACAGCTACCTCATTGCACCTCTTTTACTTCATTGCATGATGTGCTGTTTGGGGCCTATTTTTTAAATCTGCCATCCTGTCTGACACTGCAGTGCCACTCTTAGATGGGCCAGGTGTTTGTGCTGCACACTTGTGTCGCTTAGCTTAGTCATACAGCCACCTCGGTGCAACCTTTTGGCCTAAAAACAATATTGTGAGGTATGAGGTGTTCAGAATAGACTGGAAATGAGTGGAAATGAATGTTATTGAGGTTAATAATACAGTAGATCAAAATTACCCCAAAATTCTGTGATTTTAGCTGTTTTTATCAAAAAAATTCCAGATCCAAAACCAAAACTCGAAAGGGTGGTTTTGGCAAAACCAAGCCAGAAACAAAACACGAGCATGGATCCAGAACCAAAACTAAAACACGAAAAGTGCCCGCCGCATATCTCTAGTTACTGTATATTGGTATACTGTTATATTACGGAAATAACTCACCATAAAACAAGTGTATAATCAGCTGTAATAAAATCTATTGATTATTAGATATCCATAATTATCCCTTTAATATCTCCATGCTCTATGTATTTTATGTAAAGCTTTTCTGTTTTTCATTGTTTCTGTACTGTATTATGTTAAGTCTGTTAAGTGCCTTGAGTCCTATTGGAGAAAAAACACTTTATAAATAAGATTATTATTATTATTATGTAAAGGTCATACTGTATGTGTAATTCTTGTTCAATATAACTGACATATGGGGGAAGGGGGGCGTGCTAGACTGCACACCCTAATTTTAAACATAATAAAATGTGCTACCATGCTGAGACTTGTGCCACACAAAATAAACAGAAAGTTATATAGTGGATACAGTAGTAGTGAAACGTTATCTCACTTATAAATATTATTGAACTGTCATCAGTTATATTGAACAAGAAATACACTTATGACCATTACATAATAATCAATAGATTTATTATAGCTGAGTATACACTTGTTTGATGGTGATTTATTTCCCTGATATACTGTAATAATATACAAACTAGGTGATTCATTGCGCCCTATGGGCGCTCTTCACACCGTCGTAAGGGGCTATGCCCCCTTAACCCTTGCATACCCTTGTGGCGTGCAATATTTGTATTATATGGAGTATTACCTCCAATCATAATTGTGTGAGTGGTTAAATATTGCACGGACAAAGGGCTTGCGATGGTTAAGGGGTCGTAGCCACTTGCAACGGCGTGAACAGTGCACACAGGGACTGATGAATCACCTAGTAGGTGCTGTGGTTGGGGGAGTGGCGGGTGCGGGGAGACGCGGATGGGGGAGGGGGTCCGGCGGGTGGCGCAGGTGGGGGTCCGGAGCCACCGCAGGTGCGGGGGTGCCATGGGTGGGGGAGGGGCAGGTGCGGTTGGTGGGGAATGGACGGGTGCGTGGAGGGGGTGTGTGCGGGTGCTGCGGATGGGGCCCGGAGGGGCGGGTAATGCTTTTCCTGCTTTTCCTCCTGTAAGCAGCTAGGCTGCTGTCCTCCCTTTGGCAGTGGCCCTCCCGGAGACTCGCACAGCAGCCAATTACTATTATTATTTTTATGTGTAAATTGTTGGAGGGTATGTTGCTGCAGATGCAGTGGGCCTATTTTGGGGTGTGGACCTGGAGCTGCAGCTCCATCAGTCCCATTGTTAATCCTGCTCTGGGAACACACAGCAGCCAAAGGGCCAAGCCTCCCATTGGATGTAACCTGTGTGGGAGGGCATTTCTCGCCCAATCAGCTGTGGAGTGGACACCCTGTGTCACTGACCTAGGTTGGGGGTGTTGTGAACTCGGGGGTTCTCCCAATGGTAGGGGAGAGGAACCACAGTTGGGTCGGAACAGGGATGGCTTGATATAGGTCTTCCTCATACAGGACTCTGACAGTAAAGCTTGGTGAAAATATTAAAGGACTTTATTGCAGGAAGAGAGCAACACAATGTCACATAACAGAGAAGGAGCATATGGAGAAATGTCCAGGAAGTACTTGTGAGTGATGGCAAAAGACACTGGTGACTGAAGAACTTGAGAGCGGTGGTTAAAACTCTGATAATTTGAAGAACTTGAGAGAGGTGGTTAAAGACACCGATGATTTGAAGAACTTGAGAGCGGTGGTTAAAGACACTGATGATTTGAAGAACTTGAGAGCAGTGGTTAAAGACACTGATGATTTGAAGAACTTGAGAGTGGTGGTTAAAGACACTGATAATTTGAAGAACTTGAGAGCGGTGGTTAAAGACACTGATGATTTGAAGAACTTGAGAGCGGTGGTTAAAGACACTGATGATTTGAAGAACTTGAGAGCGGTGGTTAAAGACACTGATGATTTGAAGAACTTGAGAGCGGTGGTTAAAGACACTGATGATTTGAAGAACTTGTGAGCGGTGGCTAAAGACACTGAGGATTTGTATAACTGGTGAGCGAGGGTTAAAGACACTGAGGACTTGTATAACTTGAGAGCGAGGGTTAAAGACACTGAGGACTTGTATAACTTGAGAGCAACGTTTAACCTGCAGCCCACGCTGACTCCAAGAAGCACTGGTGACTAGAGCGCAGTGGAACCCAGCAGCGGCTGGGAACGCTGGAAGCTGTGCAACAACTGACACCTGGAAATGCCGGAGACACTGGGGTATGCTGCAGAGAGATCCGCCGAGCACAGAAGCACTGGCATCCACTTCAGGGGAAAAGACGATACTCAGGCGCCGAGGCGCTGCCCGGCGTCTGCCTTTGAATCTCCCGCCTCCGCTGGATTGGCGGAACAGTCTGATGACGTCACCTGCTCCCCGCCCACATGATGCCGGGTGTCATGGCGGCGCCCCTGCATCGGGGAACTGCCGGGGCCGCGCCAGCCAGGCGCCGGAGCCCGTGGACCACTGAAGGCGGAGGCCGCAACACAGACCAGCAGGTACGCAGGGGTAAGCGCGGTGAATGCCGCCTATGGCATGTGACAGTACCCCCTCCTCCAGGAGTGGCCCCCGGACACTTTCCAGGTTTTGTTGGATGTCTGGAATGGAAAATCCGCAACAGTCGGGGAGCCATAACTTCAGTAGCCTTGACCCAGCTCCTCTCCTCGGGGCCAAAACCTTTCCACTCCACCAAATACTGTAGATTCTTGTGAAGATAACGAGAGTCAAGAATAGCTTTGATTTCAAAGTCTGTTCCATCTTCAGACTCTGCAGAGGTTGGCCTCGGGGACTTTAAATGGAACCGGTTTAAAACAAGGGGGCGAAGGAGAGAGACGTGAAAGGAGTTTGGTATCCGGAGGTGGGAAGGCAATCCCAATTTGCAGACAACCGGGTTCAGGACTTGTAACACGGGGTAAGGACCAATAAACTTTGGGGCGAACTTCATAGTGGGCACCCTTAACCGGAGGTTGCGGGTGGAAAGCCATACCCTGTCACCAACCTTGTATTGGGGAGCTGCTCGTCACTTCCTATCCGCAAAGAACTTATAGCGGCCGGAAACTCTCTTGAGATTAGCATGAACTCGACTCCAAATTTGGCTGAAGTGCCGAAGAGTAGAGGCTGCTGCAGGAACATCCTCCGGAGGACAAATGGGTAATTCAGGAACTTGAGGATGGAACCCATAATTAATGAAAAATGGGGACTCACCAGTCGAAGAGTGGTACAGATGATTATGGGCAAACTCGGCCCATGGCAACAGTTCCACTCAATCATCTTGCGAAGGAGAAAGATAAACACGGAGAAAAGTCTCTAAGTCTTGATTGACGCGTTCAATTTGCCCATTGGTTTGTGGATGGTAAGCAGATGAAAACTTGAGTTTTATTTGTAAGGCTGTACAGAGAGCTCTCCAGAATCTTGCAGTGAATTGTACCCCCCGGTCAGAGACAATTTCCTGAGGTAAGCCGTGTAGGCGGAAATGTTCTCGGATAAATAACAAAGCCAACTTGGGAGCTGATGGTAACCCAGTCAAAGGTACGAAATGTGCCATCTTAGAGAAACGGTCGATAATTACCCAGACAGTATTGTGACCCTTGGAGAGAGGCAATTCGGTGACAAAGTCCATAGAGATATGGGTCCAAGGCCTCTGAGGAATGGACAGTGGATGCAATAACCCCGCAGGAGGCAAACAAGGAATTTTGTGCTGAGCACACTGAGGACATGAGTTGACATAATCTTGAATAATCTTCTTCATAGTGTCCCACCAGTAAGACCTTTGCAGAAACTCCCACATCTTTTGAACTCCAGGATGACCAGAAAACTTGGAAACATGAGCCCACTGCAACAACCTTGGTCGAAATTTAGCTGGCACAGACATTCTCCCAGGAGGAGGACCCAAAGCGGTAGGAGCCGCTGACATAGAAGAATCAAAGCCTTCTCAACGGAATTCTCCTCATCCGAAGCTGTTAAGGAACGGGATAAAGCATCAGCCTTGGTGTTAAAAGTCCCAGCCCGGTACTTAATAACAAACGAAAACCGGGTAAAGAAGAGCGCCCATCTAGCTTGACGGGGATTCAAGCACTGGGCCGTCTTGAGGTACAGCAAATTCTTATGATCAGTGAAAATTGTAATTAGGTGTTTAGCACCTTCCAAAAGATATCTCCATTCCTCCAAGGCAGATTTTATTGCCAAAAGCTCTTTATCTCCAATGGTGTAATTCTGTTCCGCAGGAGAGAATTTGCGAGAATGGAAACCACGTGGATGTAACTTCCCATCTGGAGCGTACTGCGAAAGCACGGCACCTATGCCTACTGAAGAAGCATCAACCTCCAAGAAGAATGGTTTTGAAAAATTTGGTTGTTGAAGGACTGGAGCGGACATAAAGGCTGCCTTTAACTGAGCAAACGCTGCTACAGCTTCGAAGGACCAATGACTTGGGTGAGAACACTTCTTGGTTAGGGCAGTAATAGGTGCCACGATGGTAGAGAATCCCTTTATGAATTTCCGGTAGTAATTTGCAAAGCCCAGAAATCGTTGTACCGCTTTCAAGGAAAGAGGCTGAGTCCAGTCCCGGATGGCAGTGAGTTTCTCTGGATCCATACGAAGCTCCGTGCCCGAAATTATGTATCCAAGAAATGCAATAGAAGGAACCTCAAAAGTACATTTGGAAATCTTGCCATAAAGAGGATTCTCTCGCAATCATAGAAGTACCTCTTTGATCTGTATTCTGTGCTCTGTGAGATTTTTAGAAAATATCAGAATGTCATCCAAATATACGACTACACTTAGGTATAGCATGTCCCGAAAGACTTCGTTAATGAATCCCTGGAAGACGTCAGGGGCGTTGCTGAGGCCAAACGCCATTACCAGACACTCGTAATGCCCGTCCCTGGTATTGAAGGCCGTCTTCCATTCCCATTCACATAACAGAGAAGGAGCATATGGAGAAATGTCCAGGAAGTGCTTGTGAGTGATGGCAAAAGACACTGGTGACTGAAGAACTTGAGAGCGGTGGTTAAAACTCTGATAATTTGAAGTACTTGAGAGCGGTGGTTAAAGACACTGACGATTTGAAGAACTTGAGAGCGGTGGTTAAAGACACTGATGATTTGAAGAACTTGAGAGCAGTGGTTAAAGACACTGATGATTTGAAGAACTTGAGAGCGGTGGTTAAAGACACTGATGATTTGAAGAACTTGAGAGCGGTGGTTAAAGACACTGATTATTTGAAGAACTTGAGAGCGGTGGTTAAAGTCACTGATGATTTGAAGCACTTGAGAGCGGTGGTTAAAGACACTGATGATTTGAAGAACTTGTGAGCGGTGGCTAAAGACACTGAGGATTTGTATAACTGGTGAGCGAGGGTTAAAGACACTGAGAACTTGTATAACTTGAGAGCGAGGGTTAAAGACACTGAGGACTTGTATAACTTGAGAGCGACGTTTAACCTGCAGCCCACGCTGACTCCAAGAAGCACTGGTGACTAGAGCGCAGTGGAACCCAGCAGCGGCTGGGAACGCTGGAAGCTGTGCAACAACTGACACCTGGAAATGCCGGAGACACTGGGGTATGCTGCAAAGAGATCCGCCGAGGACAGAAGCACTGGCATCCACTTCAGGGGAAAAGACGATACTCAGGCGCCGAGGCGCTGCCCGGCGTCTGCCTTTGAATCTCCCTCCTCCGCTGGATTGGCGGAACAATCTGATGACGTCACCTGCTCCCCGCCCACGTGATGCTGGGTGTCATGACAGCGCCCCTGCCCCGGGGAACCGCCGGGGGCCGCGCCAGCCAGGCGCCGGAGCCCGTGGACTACCGAAGGCCGCAACACAGACCAGCAGGTACGCAGGGGTAAGCGCGGTGAACGCCGCCTATGGCGTGTGACACCCTGCTGCTACCCCAATGAGAGCTCCTAGCCACTCCATGCTGCTAACCCAATGAGAGCTTCTAGCCACTCCCTGCTGCTAACCCAATGAGAGCTCCTAGCCACTCCCAGCGTTATCCACACAGTCACAGATTGACAGATCTGGGCTATATTATATAGGAAATACTTACTTATAATAGTCTTAAATGTACTTTGATATTAATGCTACCTGTATATACATTGTACATAGTGTGGTTACGGTTTTACATGTATAATGAGTGTGTATGTAATAAAGGTGCTCTTGTACCTTACTATTACGTGCTTTACTGCTGTGATTCCTGACCCATAGTGAGCCCGGGGCCCTGTACAGAGAAGAGTAATGCATATATGAACCCAGGGTCCTCACATTTGGTAGAGATTGGCCGTATTTTTAAAGCAGCAATCATTTACAAGGTTTTGTCTTGTAAATGAGAGCTGCTTTACAAATACAGTCAATATTGGCCGAAATCCCAGACCTTGGCAAACTCAGACCTGGACACGGTTAACTTCCTGACTGTCTGGATCCCGGCGGTCGAAATACAGACACCAGAATCCCGACACCTGTTAAAATGCCGGGAATCCCCACTTGGGTGGTGGTCCACGCTACTGGGCCCAAAGCGCAGCGAGCACATAAGGAGACATGCTGCGCTCAAGGTCGGGATTCCAGCATTGGTATTTCGACCTCCGGGATCCCGACAGTCAGGATTTCATACTGAATTCCTCGGACCCTATTACATTTCCCCCACAATGTATGTATAACTTAAAATAAACACACGTGACATTGTTTTTTTACAACAAAATATTTATTACAGAAATTACTTTGGTGGAGACTCTGTGTACAGTGTATTTAAATCACATTTCCATTTTATGTAATTACTTTTGTACATCTGTGTTTTATTTCACTGGTTTTAATATTTAATTTTAAGTGAGTAAATAAAAGTTACATTTTATAATTCATGTGCACCATATAAGACACACGTTTTTTCTCCATTTCTTTCTGATGTAATTATATTTGTCAACAGTGGCACGGTGCCACTGGCACCCCCTTTGTTTGAGATTTGTTAGCACTAAAATCTCAACCCACGTTATCTCCAGTCCCTTCGTAAAAAACCTCCTTTAAATACAGTTTAAAAAATGGCTTAACATAAAGACATACCTTTTTGCCTGAATCGCAGCAGCAAAATGTTTCTCTAATGGGCAAAACCATGTGCACTGCAGGTGTGACAGATATAACCTATGCAGAGAGAGTTAGATTTGGGTGGGTTATTTTGTTTCTGTGCAGGGTAAATACTGGCTGCTTTATTTATCTGTACTATCCATCCATCTATACTATCCATCCATCCATGCATTTCAGTTGTGCGCAGTATATATAGTAGTAGGCCATTGCTATTGATACTGGCATATAATTCCACACATTAAAAAATGGAGAACAAAAATGTGGAGGGTAAAATAGGGAAAGATCAAGATCCACTTCCACCTCGTGCTGAAGCTGCTGCCACTAGTCATGGCCGAGACGATGAAATGCCATCAACGTCATCTGCCAAGGCCGATGCCCAATGTCATAGTAGAGAGCATGTAAAATCCAAAAAAACAAAAGTTCAGTAAAATGACCCAAAAATCAAAATTAAAAGTGTCTGAGGAGAAGCGTAAACTTGCCAATGTGCCATTTACGACACGGAGTGGCAAGGAACGTCTGAGGCCCTGGCCTATGTTCATGGCTAGTGGTTCAGCTTCACATGAGGATGGAAGCACTCATCCACTCGCTAGAAAAATGAAAAGACTTAAGCTGGCAAAAGCACAGCAAAGAACTGTGCGTTCTTCTAAATCACAAAACCCCAAGGAGAGTCTAATTGTGTTGGTTGCGATGCCTGACCTTCCCAACACTGGACGGGAAGAGGTGGCGTCTTCCACCATTTGGACGCCCCCTGCAAGTGCTGGAAGGAGCACCCGCAGTCCAGTTCCTGATAGTCAAATTGAAGAGGTCACTGTTGAAGTACACCAGGATGAGGATATGGGTGTTGCTGGCGCTGAGGAGGAAATTGACAAGGAGGATTCTGATGGTGAGGTGGTTTGTTTAAGTCAAGCACCCGGGGAGACACCTGTTGTCCGTGGGACAAATATGGCCATTGACATGCCTGGTCAAATTACAAAAAAAAATCACCTCTTCGGTGTGGAATTATTTTAACAGAAATGCGGACAACAGGTGTCAAGCCGTGTGTTGCCTTTGTCAAGCTGTAATAAGTAGGGGTAAGGACGTTAACCACCTAGGAACATCCTCCCTTATACGTCACCTGGAGCGCATTCATCAGAAGTCATTGACAAGTTCAAAAACTTTGGGTGACAGCGGAAGCAGTCCACTGACAACTAAATCCCTTCCTCTTGTAACCAAGCTCCTGCAAACCACACCACCAACTCCCTCAGTGTCAATTTCCTCCTTAGACAGGAAAGCCAATAGTACTGCAGGCCATGTCACTGGCAAGTCTGACGAGTCCTCTCCTGCCTGGGATTCCTCCAATGCATCCTTGAGTGTAACGCCTACTGCTGCTGTTGTTGCTGCTGGGAGTCGATCGTCATCCCAGAGGGGAAGTGGGAAGACCACTTGTAAGCAATTGACTGTCCAACAGTCCTTTGCGAGGAAGATGAAATATCACAGCAGTCATCCTGCTGCAAAGCGGATAACTCAGGTCTTGGCAGCTTTGGTGGTGTTAAACGTGTTTCCGGTATCCACCGGTACCAAATACCATCTAGGTTCCATTTCTCTAGGCAGGCGATACCGAGAATGTACACAGACATCAGAAAAAGAGTCACCAGTGTCCTAAAAAATGCAGTTGTACCCAATGTCCACTTAACCACCGACATGTGGACAAGTGGAGCAGGGCAGACTCAGGACTATATGACTGTGACAGCCCACTGGGTAGATGTATTGCCTCCCGCAGCAAGAATAGCAGCGGCGGCACCAGTAGCAGCATCTCGCAAACGCCAACTCGTTCCTAGGAAGGCTACGCTTTGTATCACCGCTTTCCATAAGAGGCACACAGCTGACAACCTCTTACGGAAACTGAGGAACATCATCGCAGAATGGCTTACCCCAATTGGACTCACCTGGGGATTTGTGACATCGGACAACGCCACCAATATTGTGCGTGCATTGCATGTGGGCAAATTCCAGCACGTCCCATGTTTTGCACATACATTGAATTTGGTGGTGCAGAATTTTTTAAAAAACGACAGGGGCATGCAAGAGATGCTGTCGGTGGCCCGAAGAATTGCGGGCCACTTTAGGCATTCAGCCACCGCGTGCCGAAGACTGGAGCACCAGCAAACACTCCTGAACCTGCCCCGCCATCATCTGAAGCAAGAGGTGGTAACGAGGTGGAATTCAACCTTCTATATGCTTCAGAGGATGGAGGAGCAGCAAAAGGCCATTCAAGCCTATACAGCTACCTACAATATAGGCAAAGGAGGGGGAATGCACCTGACTCAAGCGCAGTGGAGAATGATTTCAATGTTGTGCAAGGTTCTGCAACCCTTTGAACTTGCCACACGTGAAGTCAGTTCAGACACTGCCAGCCTGAGTCAGGTCATTCTCCTCATCAGACTTTTGCAGAAGAAGCTGGAGAGATTGAAGGGGGAGCTAAAACGGAGCGATTCCGCTAGGCATGTGGGACTTGTGGATGGAGCCCTTAATTCGCTTAACCAGGATTCACGGGTTGTCAATCTGTTGAAATCAGAGCACTACATTTTGGCCACCGTGCTCGATCCTAGATTTAAAACCTACGTTGTATCTCTCTTTACGGCAGACACAAGTCTGCAGAGGTTCAAAGACGTGCTGGTGAGAAAATTGTCAACTCAAGCGGAACGTGGCCCGTCAACAACTCCTCCTTCACATTCTCCCGCAACTGGGGCTGCAAGGAAAAGGCTAAGAATTCCGAGCCCACCCGCTGGTGGTGATGCAGGGCAGTCTGGAGCGAGTGCTGACATCTGGTCCTGACTGAAGGACCTGCCAACGATTACTGACATATCGTCTACTGTCACTGCATATGATTCTGTCACCATTGAAAGAATGGTGGAGGATTATATGAGTGACTGCATCCAAGTAGGCACATCAGACAGTCCGTACGTATACTGGCAGGAAAAAGAGGCAATTTGGAGGCCCTTGCACAAACTGGCTTTATTTTACCTAAGTTTCCCCCCCTTCAGTGTGTACTCCGAAAGAGTGTTTAGTGCAGCCGCTCACTTTGTCAGCAATCGGCGTACGAGGTTACTTCCAGAAAATGTGGAGAAGATGATGTTCATCAAAATGAATTATAATCAATTCCTCCGTGGAGACATTCAGCAGCAATTGCCTCCAGAAAGTACACAGGGACCTGAGATGGTGGATTCCAGTGGGGACGAATTAATAATCTGTGAGGAGGGGGATGTACACAGTGAAAGGGGTGAGGAATCGGACGATGAGGAGTAGGTGGACATCTTGCCTCTGTAGAGCCAGTTTGTGCAAGGAGAGATTGATTGCTTCTTTTTTGGTGGGGGCCCAAACCAACCAGTCATTTCGTGTGGCAGGCCCTGTCGCTGAAATGATGGGTTTGTTAAAGTGTGCATGTCCTGTTTATACAACATAAGGGTGGGTGGGAGGGCCCAAGGACAATTCCATCTTGCACCTCTTTTTTCTTTAATTTATCTTTGCATCATGAGATGTTTGGGGCCAATTTTTTTAAGTGCCATCCTGTCTGACACTGCAGTGCCACTCCTTGATGGGCCAGGTGTTTGTGCCAGCCACTTGGGTCGCTTAGCTTAGTCATCCAGCGACCTCGGTGCAAATTTTAGGACTAAAAATAATATTGTGAGGTGTTCAGAATAGATTGGAAATGAGTGGAAATTATGGTTATTGAGGTTAATAATACTATGGGATCAAAATGACCCCCAAATTCTATGATTTAAGCTGTTTTTGAGGGGTTTTTGAAAAAAAACACACCCGAATCCAAAACACACCCGAATCCGACAAAAAAATTTCAGGGAGGTTTTGCCAAAACGCGTCCGAATCCAAAACACGGACGCGGAAATGAATCCAAAACCAAAACACAAAACCCGAAAAATTTCCGGTGCACAACTCTACTTAAAATATGTAACAATATAGAGTATATATCAGTGAATGAGCGTGATCATATGTGAAAATATAATAGCTAATGGTTGGAATACACCTGTCTTGATATGGAGGAACGTGCTTGGGGTCCGTCTGCGCTATAGTCCCACTGTGATACGTGATTTATTCAGATTCACGCCCTACAACACCCGGTCTTCCCAGGTGGTCACCCACCAAGTACTGACCAGGCCCACCACTCTTTTGCTTCCAAGATCGGACGAGATTGGGCTTACAGGGTGAGGTATGATTGTAGGGACTGAATAAACAGGATGATCATTCTGGTGCCACCTGCACTTGTGGTCCCCAATAGCACCTAATAGATTTACATAAAAGTTGAGGGTGTTAATCTCAAAAAGTGACCATCATCTGTTTAGGTTCCAGCCCATAAACCTTTACTTGGGGCACATGGTTTGAATCATAGGTCACGTGCTAGAAAAAATATATCAGGCACTCGTATCTAGAGATTGGCGCTCTTGCAGGTGATAACTGTAATGCTTAAAGCTGAATTGCTTTTTTGTTTATAGTTTAAAAGAATGATCACCATCTATTGATATCCTTAGCCCATGTATAATGTGTCAGGGCAATTTATAAGTCACATATAATAAATAATTATCTGTAGCTTATAATACAATTAGATGCAAAGATTTTAAATCCCAATCCTCAATGTTGCTGGTGTAGGGTTATAAAATAAAGATTAACCATTCGACTATATAGATGCTCATACAATAGTGCTACTCCAATACAAAGAAAAAGTATAGCAAGGCAAGGTGGCTTGGATACATGTTTAACCTCATTCGTCTTGCCCACCGGTATAGGACGAAGAATGAGAGAGGGTAGGTTCCCCCAACTTTGCGAGAAGAAAGAAAAAGGAGGTATCAAGCAATGGAACCAAAGCAAACATCCTCTGATGCCTAATAGCAGCAGTGCAGGGGAATGTAATTGCCTTGCTGTCCCTATCGCGATACACTCCTTAGTATTGAGAAATAAGGGAGTGACAAAAATTACTACAGTATATAGGCTGCTATCTTGCAGTCAAAAAGAAAGGTGTTTAAAGTTACGGTATAAGTTGCCACTATACACACAAATTGTGTGAACACCAATTAGATGATTAGAGACAAAGGGAAGCAGGCTTAATATATAGTATCCTAGTGAGTAATCCTAGGAACAGTGTTCTTTTCTATTATGCACATAACCTAGAAACAGTCAAATGGTAACTGAATAGCCCTCCACTGCAGGCTGTATTAACGAGGTGATCTAAATATGTAGCATTAATAGGGTTAATCCTGTATACCAATAGTTAACACAAAAAGCAATGGAGGAAAGGAAGAAAGCCGCTCGTTTTGCTCATTATACTACTACAATCCCCTTATAGTATGACAATCCTCCTTTACAATATAGGGGGTAATTCAGACTTGATCGCTAGGCTGCGTTTTCATACATCCTGCGATCAGGACTGAACTGCGCATGCGTATGCACCGCAATGCGCAGGTGCATCGGTCCGCAGGGACGGGGGGCGCCGGGCAGTGACTGGATGTGCGAGAAAAGTGATCGCACGTGCAATCGCAAGGTGACTGACAAGAAGAGGCCATTTGTGAGTGGCAACTGACCGTTTTCAGGAAGTGTCCAGAGAAATGCAGGAGTGACCAGGCATTTGAGGGGAAGGTTTCTGACGTCAGCTCCGTCCCCGATCATCGCACTGGAAGAGTAAGTCCTGGGCTGTGCAGAGACTGCACAAACTTCTGTTTGTGCAGCTCTCCTGCACATGCGATCGCACCCCTACACAGCGAATCCCCTCTCCTCCTGTAGGCGATGACTACCAGAGCGCAGGGATGCAAAAAATGCACCCTAGCGATCAGGTCTAAATTAGGCACCAAGTACAACAATCCCCTTATAACACTACAATCCTCCTACACAATATAGTAGCAGTGTACTTCAGTGGAATGTGTAACAGTGTGACAATGTAAAACAGTAATGATATTGCGTGTCCGGAGGGAGTCTAGACCACCTGCAGCAGCACCTGCTCCCAGATCACTGCTTCCCTTGTGTAGGCACCTCTGCCCCGCATCCGGTTCCCCGCTCCTTGATCCCTCCGTCGTGCTCTCCCGCTCCCGGCACCTTGCTCCCCGCTCCCAGCACCCGGCTCTGCCCAGAGCGTGCACGTCAAGCACTCGTCACTTCCAGTTCCGGTCAGCGCGTGTTCCTCCATCAGCACGTGTTCCTCCGTCCAGCGCGTGACAGATGATAGAATGATATATCAACATTCTTGAGACATTAATATCATTCTCAAAAGTGTCAACATAATTCATAAACTTAAGGGTAGGCACCCAGTTGTGTCTATCAAAGCGCCCTTTTGAATAAAATTAGTTTGGAGATAGATATATATATATATATATATATATATATATATAGGTAGATAGATAAAGCATACAGGCAGCACGCCAATACTTGCAGTATATGACGCCGGTGCCCTCCTAGGTCTCCCTTAGCCCGGGATCCAATATAGCAGTTTGGTCAGGCGGCACTCAAACGAATTTCACTGAGACACGATTGATTTCAATGTTTCGAGATTTATTATCTCGTCATCAGGAAAAAGACCTTTTTCCTGATGGCGATATAATAAATCTCGAAATGTTGAAATCAGTCGTGTCTCTGTGAAATTCATTCGAGTGCCGCCTGACCAAACTGGTATATATATATATATATATATATATATATATACACACAGAAAAAAATCCCTGATTGCGCTGTGAAGTTTCTAAAGCAGCACCTTTAGATGAACCCCCTGCTAGCAAGGGTTCCGAGAAGATAAAGGATACAAGATCTGAGGGCGCTAATCTACACCTTCCCAATGTAAGCCGTTCAATATTGCAAACACTTTTTTTTTATTAATTTTAAAGTTAAAAGGTGCTTCCTCATACATAAAAAATGTATTCACAATAAAACAAGTAAGATTTGCAATGGCAGCAGTTTACATCCACACGTAGATCATTTGTCATTTAGATTTACAGCAGTGAAATAGAGTACATCCACGTTAGATTCAGCTCTTTAAATTGCCTAAGTGGCGTTAAATCTTAATACAATGCAGATTTTGAATAAGCGTGATAATCTCAATGCATTTCGTCACCAAGGACTTCTTCAGGGGTGTAAAACCAGGTGCCAATATTTCTTGTACATGAACTCAGTGAGGCAGCTTGATAAGTAAAGTGTACAACTTGGAGTGCCGTACAATGGCCTATCTAGAAAACAAGATGCGTCTTGGATATGTTAGCGAACACAAATAGACATGTCTTGTATGGCTTAGTCCAATAAAGGACTTAGGCACAGATCGGCCTCAAGACAGGTAACTTATCCTGAATGGGTCCAACACTGTCTCCAGGAATAAAGAACCTTTAATGGTACAACTTTAACGGATATAGGGCCTAATTCTGAGTTGATCGCAGCAGCAATTTAGTTAGCAATTGGGCACAACCATGTGCACTGCAGGAGGGGCAGATATAACATGTGCAGAGAGAGTTAGATTTTGGTGGGGTGTATTCAAACTGAAATCTAAATTGCAGTGTAAAAATAAAACAGCCAGTGTTTACCCTGCACAGAAACAAAATAACCCACCCAAATCTAACTCTCTCTGCAAATGTTATATCTGCCCCCCCCCCCCTCCAGTGCACATGGTTTTGCCCAATTGCTAACAATCTTGCTGCTGCAATCAACTCAGAATTACCCCCATAGCACGCAGCAATGACTCAGAATTGGCATACAATTCTGACAGAGAGTATAGGTGTGTCCTTCCCAGAGATCAATGAATTAAAACTTTTAACTGTAAAATTGTTTTTTTTTTAAGTTTTGGAAATATTGAATGTCTTAAATTGGGAAATTGTAGATTAGCGCCCTCAGATCTTGTATCATATATATAAGTGCAATATAGTATGAAATCAGAAATGTATTATAAACATAAACTTCTAAAAATATAAGATCCCTTTGACATCCCAGTTTGTTATGGACAATCATGAAATGAAAACATGAAGGAATACAGTGTAAACAAAGTTTTGGAAAATTTCAACCCATGTTTTTTAGAAATCTATTTTTAAATGATTGGGTCTGTGACCTTGAAATGTTGACCTCCTTAAACCTAGTCATGTAATAGAATAGATGAAAGCCATTTATTTATTTATTTTTAAATGTCTTAAGCTGGGTCTGAGAAAATTAGATGTGGTATGCTTACAAGTTCCAAGATTTTTTTATATTTTACATTTTCAAAAACTTGTAACTACATAACATTTAAAAAATCTACATTTGTGACTTTCTCTTATAGAATTAAATGTGTGCAGAGAACAAGAGTAAATGGTATTGTAACTTGAAATGTGATGATCCCCATGTAGTAGTCCCCTCTTCCCTCATGTGATTATCCTTTTCTTACTTTAATAATCCTCAACTGCCCAAATCCTGCAGTTCTCGGCCACCTTGATACTTATCTCAGTGTCGTCTACTGATGTACTGTAGTTATGCTTAGCTACCCTGTAGTTGTCCAATGTTGTCTTCAACTGTATGTCACTGTTTTCCTGTTTTGATTATGTGCATATGTACTCTGTAATTGGCGCTGCGGAACCCTTGTGGCGCCATATAAATAAAGGATAATATTAATAATAATAATGTATTACAGGTTGTAAGGCCTAATCATATAACAACTGGATCAGTGTCCAATTTGAACTCTCGTGTTGTTGACTACATTTCACAAATCTGATTATTTTCTGATCTGGTAGTACTGTACTATCAGATCACATGGTTTGTAAGCACTGTCATTGGCCAGTGATCTCATACATGCAGAATGCAGTAATTGTCTAACTATATTTTTGAAGTTACCAAACGAAAATCTGATCAATTCCAGCTGAATTTGCTAATCTTCACTCTAAATTTTGTTTTGTCTTTTTAGGCACTTCCGTATGTTGCTCTGCTCATTGTAATGCTATTTTTTATCTACGCTGTCATTGGAATGCAGGTAAAGATATATATATATATATATATATTAGAAACTGGCTTTTAAAAAAGGAACATTTAATTGTCCTATGTGTCCTAAATGTTTGTGTTAGTTTTCATCTTTTAAAATCATGTCTATAAAAGAATAAGCATTACCTCATATCTGTAGGAACTGATGAACATAACCCACCCTCCAAAATTATGAAAACTGTGGTCCTTGTGCTGTTCCCATCAATACTATATTCATGCAGCTTGGAGCACTTGACCAGTGGGGAGAAGGCAGAGATGGAATATGTCAAAAGTCTCCATCTCAACAGCATATTGGATTTTAAATATAATTATGAATTGGACGGGAGAGTGAGTTTTTCAAGTATTAGGCAATAGACATCTTGGTGGCAATTAAGATATGCCCTGTGATATTTACACCTATCGTATTTAGGAAAGTTGCAAGAATAGAGGTGGATGAAATAACTGTCCTCTGAATTAGATTACATTTTGGAAATTAAGGGCCTAATTCATTAAGGATTGCAAATTCTGCTAATTAGCTGGATTTGCATGCCATTTGCTAGCATGCTGGGGGCCGCCCATCGCAGGGCAATGCCTACCAGCATGCTGACCGCCACCTACCACCCTTGATGCAGCAGAAATTGCAACAGCATCACAATTTCTACTTCATTGTAGAAATGAGTGATGCCTCCTGCCATGTTCCCCATCGCAGCGGCTGCATGTGATGTCACGCAGCCTCCGCGATCACGCCCCCATCACGTCAACCTTTGTGCCGCACCGACCCCCATTCGCGCCGCATTGCCCCTGCAAAGCTCTGTCTCCGCCCTCTATTGTATTGTGATTGTGTCATTTGAATTTATGTTGGGTGGATAAATGTTTTTCCATTGCTGGGTTGAAAGTGTTACTTCCGGGTCTAGTTTCCACTGTAGACGTGGCTTTGTTTTGCTTACGTGGTCTCCAGTCTCTAAATTAGTGTACCCAAAAAATATTCCACATTTAGTAACTAGCCAAGCAAGTCTGAATAAGCCAGCCAAGGGGTTTGTTGTTGTAGGGAGTACCTTGACTTAGCCAAGTTGGTCATCTAGTGGCATATTTGAAAATATTTAAATATATCCTACCGGGACATGTCAAACTGCTTTACTGGGTAGAGGGAAGTAGGCAATTTTCTGATAATAAATCACATGATGTAGAGATACCCTTTGGGCACCAAGTGGTGAGACTGATGTTACTTGTGAAGATGGCACAAAGAATTATAGGATGAAATATATATAAAAGTGTAAATGGAGACTACATGTATGAGGAGACTGATAAATGTATAGAATGTATATATATACTGTAGTAAGAAAGGGTTAGTTTCACCAGGGAATGCAGAATTTCCCTGGTCACAACTTCCCTGTAGGGGGTTAAAGAAAAGCCGTCCAGCCTCAGAGAAAGTGCTTTGTAGTCAGATGAAAGAACCTGGTTCAGTGCAAAGCCCGGATAGGGGCTCTGAGGTGTGGTTGAGGGAGAGAATGGTGGGCACTCAACCACACAGCTCTGGTCCAGGTTTTCAGACCTTTTCAGCCACAGCTGGGAATTGGTCTAATTGCACTGGCAGGGATTTAAACCCTGCTCAGTCTGCTGCTCTGAGCAATGGTGCCGAAAAGCGGGCAGCGAGTAGGGAAAGTTTCCCCTAGTGCTAGGGAATTGGACCGTCAGTGCCTGGAGGCACTGAGAGACTGTGCATACGGACCGCGAATTGGAAAAAAAAATTTTTTTTTGTTTGGTGAGAAATTTGTTTGCTGCCTGTATGCCATTAAATACTCCCACAAACTCTGCATATTGCATGCTGTGTCCTGACTTTAACGGTGACCTTGTTACAATGTGGGGACCCTGTGTGGGGAAATTCAGAGAAGCAGCGCTGGGTACTTCACCAGGATCCCCAGTCGCTGGATGCGTTGGCCCTCTCTATAGAGCGGTATGAAGCTGCAGTCAAAATGGCTAGAACCCCTAAAAAAGAGCCTAGAGCCCCGCAGATGGTGAAGCTGGCACCTCACTGGCGCTTGCCTCCTCTTGAAGGGCCCAGCCATGTAGAGGGGTATAAAGAAAGCCCCATAAATTGTTATAAATGTGGTGAACCGGGGCATGTGAGACAAGCTTGTTCTAAAAAAACAGAGCCAATGGAATGTAGCTCTGCCAGTTTGGGGCCAGTTTACCTGTTGTTTTTGTACCATGGTTCCACTGGCTACTCGACCTCCACTATTGTGGGAACCAGTTGTTTTAGGGGGACGCAAATTTCCTGCCCTAGAAGATACAGGCAGTCAATTAACACTCATGTCTGAGGCTGTGTTACCCAGGGTAACAGAGAGTTCCAGGCTCTGTAGAAGTATTATGTGCTCATGGTTTGCATTGAGAGGTTTCCAAGAGTTCAAATCAGGATTGGCTTAAGGGGCAGCTGTCATGAAATAATAGCAGCTGTCTGTTCAAATCTACCATACCCCTTAATTTTAGGGTGCAATTTCCCGGGCTTCAGGGATTTGTTGATACAACTATCTGAAGAGACGGCCCTTCCGCCAGCTAAAGCTACAGTTCTTGTGGGGAGTCCTTCTACTGGGCATTACCCTGAACCTGAGAGCACGTCTGACCGGGACTGGGAGAGTTTGCCATTTGACACCGATCTGCAAAACTTTGGTCAGGATCAACTAAATGACGCTGCCCTTGCTAACATATGATCACAGGTTGTTGAGGTGAACGGGGTCGCTAAAGTCACCTATCCTCTGGACAGGACTCCTTTTTTTCTTTAAAAAAAATGAGCTAGTGTATAGGGTGACGGAAAAAGATGGGCATAGGCTGGAACAGCTGTTAGTGCCTTGCATACATGTACCATTGGTCCTGTGCGCGGCCCATACTTACCCTTAGGGTGTCCACCTCAGAGACGAGAAAACCCTTGAGAGGGTACTTCGGTGTTTCTTTTGGCTGGGGGTAACCGCTGAAGTAAAAAGGTTCTGTCAACGTTGCTCCATTTACCAGAGAACCTGTCCAAATCCTCACCTCAGGGCCCCCCTTGTTCCAATACCTGTCATTGGGGTGCCTTTCGACAGGATTGCTATGGATCTGGTAGGCCCTCTGGACAAGTCAAAGAAGGGCAACCAGTACGTGCTAGTCATAATGGATTATGCCACTCGCCACCCAGAGGCCATTCTGCTGCAAAACATAAAAACCGTAACTATTGCCAAAGAGCTGTTGTTGCTGTTTACTTGTCTGGGGATTACTAAGGAAATCTTAATGGACCAGGGGACCCCCTTTATGTCCCAAATTTTTACAGAACTCTTTCGCAAAATAGGGATTTCTTACCTCCACACCTCTATCATCCACAAATGGATGGATTGGTAGAGCGCTTTAATCGGTCTCTTAAAACAATGATGCGAAGGGCCATCTTGGACAACAAGCAGGAATGGGACAACATACTTCCATACCTGATGTTTGCCATTCGAGAGGTCTCGTAGTTGTCAATTGGCTTCATCCCCTTTGAGCTGTTGTACGGGAGGCAACCCTGTGGAGTTCTGGACATATTAAAAGAGGGCTGGGAACAACAGCAGTCTGAGGAATCCAACTCGGTGAAATTTGTAAATAAACTTTACCAGCAACTTCACCAAATTGGCCCAGATGTCCGCGAAAACCTCATAAAAGCTCAAGCCAGACAAAAGTGGGCCTATGATGTCACGACGGAAGTTCGAGAATTCCGAGCAGGGGACAAAGTCTTAGTCTTTGTCCCCACTCAGGAGAGTAAGCTGCTTGCTCACTGGAGAGGTCCGTATGAAGTCGAGGAGGCTGTAGGCCCAGTGTGCTATCGAGTTAGACAACCAGGGAGATGTCACGCTGAACAGATATATCATGTTAATCTGCTGAAACCTTGGCAGGAGGAACCTACTCCAACCCTCCCCGCCAGTGCATTAGGGAGTTCTGACGTCCCATTAGCCAATACCTTGTCATCTACTAAGGGGCGGGAGGCCGTAGCCCTCATTCAAAAGATCAAGATGTCTTCACAGCCATTCCTGGATGAACCGCCTTAGTGGAACATGAAATTCACGCCCCTGAAGGGATAGTAGTAAAACAAAGGCCATACTGCATCCTAGAGGCTTGGAGACAGGCGGTGAAGGATGAAGTGCAAGAAAGTTGGGTATAACTGAGGAATCAAAAAGTGACTGGTGCAATGACTTCAGATGCCTTAAAAGTCTCTAGGTTTGATGACTACCCACTTCCCAGAGTGGATGAGCTAGTAAAAAATCTAGCCGGTAGCAAGTATCTCACAACGCTAGACCTAACTAAAGGGTACTGGCAGATACCCTTAAGTAAAGCAGCAAAAGAGAAAACAACCTTCTCTACACCTGATGGTCTCTACCAGTATCGGGTACTGCCATTTGGACTATATAGAGCACCGGCAAGCGGGCTTTGGACAGCCTTCTGAGACCCCACGTGGGGTATGCCATAGCGTATCTCGACGATATCATCATTTACAGTAACGACTGGGAGAGTCATCTGGATAAACTACGTAAGGTGCTAAATACCCTCAGGCAATATGGCTTTACTACCAATGATGCAAAATGTTATATTGGTCTGTCAGAAGCCAATTACTTAGGGTATGTCATTGGCAGAGGTGAAGTAAAACCCCAATTAAAAAAAATAGAGGCAATTAGGACCTGGCCAGAAGCCTGCACTAAGAAACAGATGAGGACCTTCTTGGGGTTACTGGGATACTACAGGATTTTTATCCAGAACTTTGCTGCAAGAGCCCTGCCCTTGACTAACTCCCTGAAAAAGGCTTGTCCCGAGAAGATAGTATGGACTGTTCAGCTTGAGAGGGTCTGGGAGGACCTGATAATGGCCCTATTTACTCATCCAGTTCTTCCGGCACCAGACTTCACTCGGCCGTTCCTACTACAAACAGATACTTTGACCACTGGACACGGTGCCGTGCTATCACAAATAATAGACAGTGAAAAAAAGCCTGTACTTTTCCTAGGCAGAAAGCTCTTACCAAGGGAGACTCATTACGCTACAGTTGAGTTGGAGTGCCTGGCTATAAAATGGGCGATTGAGACTAGGGAAGCCAATCCCGGGATCGGCGGCGATCCTGGGATTTAGGGCCAATAATGGATGGGATTCAATCCCAGGATTGGAAGCTCCAATCCCGATGAATTAAGGGATCAGCATTGAGCGTCCTCAGGACGCTCAGACGCTTCCCGGCTTCCTCCTCCTGGCACTCCAGCACAGCGTGACGTGCAGTGAGAGGTCACGCTGCGCTGTCATACGCCGCTGGGAGCTGCTGGGAGAGAGCTGATGATGTGTCCCACCCGCCCGCTCTCGGTTTCTGGTGAGTTATGCCCGCTCTCGGTTTCTAATGAGTTTCTGGTGGATGCACCTCAACGAAGAGGTTAATCCCAGGGTCACTAGGTGGTTTTTAACACTACAACAACATAAATTCAAAGTGGAGCACCGTCCCGGTGCTCAACATAAAAATGCAGATGCCCTGTCTGGAAATTTGAAAGACCACAAGGCGCTTCTCCACTTGTGAAGAAGTGAAGGGGATGATGTGTGGTAAGAACAACTTCCATGTAGGGGTTTAAAGAAAAGCCGTCCAGCCTCAGAGAAAGTTTTTTGTAGTCAGGTGAAAGAACCTGGTTCAGTGCGAAGCCCGGATAGGGGCTTTGAGGTGTGGTTGAAGTAGAGAAGGGTGGGCTCTCAACCACGCTGTTCTGGTCCAGGTTTTCGGACCTTCCCAGCCACAGCTGGGAATTGGTCTAATTGCATTGGCAGGGAATTAAACCCTGCTCAGTCTACTGCTCGGGGCACTGGTGCCGAAAAGTGGCCAGCGAGTAGGGAAAGTTTCCCCTAGTGCTAGGGACTTGGACCATCAGTGCCTAGAGGCACTGAGAGACCGTCCATATGGACCACGGATTGGAAAATTTTTTTAGTTTGTTTGTTGAGAAATTTGTTTGCTGCCTGTATGCCATTAAACACTCCCACAAACTGTGCCTATTGCCTGCTGTGTCCTGACTTTAACGGTGACATTGTTACAATGTATATATATATATATATATATACATATATGTTGTGACAAGAACACTGGAATAGTGTTTGAGGGCAGGTATGTTTGTCCCAGGTTCTTGTCTTACATGTTTTAGAGAATAAAAACTTCCAGGAAAATGTTTTGTTTTGTTAGAACCTTTTCAGTTTGCTGGAAAAGCTGGATGAGGGCCCTGAGAGAGAGAGAGAGAGAGAGAGAGAGAGAGAGAGGGCAAGTTCCAGACATTGGGCCCAGTTCGGATCTTTGGCCTCACAGAGGGCTAATCAGGGCTTTCAGCTGTGCAAGAGCCTTATAGGGCTGCTAGCCTGATTAGTGTGTGCAGAATGCCTGGGAAGTCTGCAGAATCTCTGTAAAGAGAAACACGCTTCTTTATACAAGTGAGGCATACAGTATTGACTGGAAAACTCTGTGTTTTTGTTTAGAGACAGTTAGGAACGTCTTCTGTTTAGTTAGTGCCGGACAGGCAAGGTATTTTCTTTTGATGTTTGTTTTATTTTCTGTTTAATAAAACTGGTTGCGGCCAGTTGCACCAGAAACTGGACTGCATGATTTCTCAGCTGCTGCTTGCTACCATCTACCCCGGGAAACGGTGCCCTGTTCCCCTACAGTGTTACAATATATATATATATATATATATATATAATATTATATAGATAATTGCCTCTATCTTGCACCCAAAAAAAAATCAATAGAAATATTTTTTATTTTATTAATGAGGGGCCATTGCCCATTGTTTTGGGTGCTCTGTTGGTGAGTGGGTGTATTTCCGGGACATCTTCGACCCCCAACTCATTAATTAAGGACTTTGGAGGCCCAAGGAGGAAAAACAAATTACACTCAGAAACACATCGGTCTGCATTTGCCTATTATTAATGAACTCAGTGGTTGACATGCATTTTTATTATATTACATTAAAAGACATCATATTTGGTATACAGCATCCTCCAAGTACTGTATTTTGCGTAGATTATTTGTTAATGGGTCCAGCTAACAGGGGACCTTCTTAGATGTGCAACGTGGGGTTAGTTATCAGGAAAGCAACCCATGCTGTGAAACTACAGTATACACATATTATTCAGACAGAAAGCTAACATGACGGAAAAAAGGTATGGGCAGCACCAAAGGGTACCCTATGTCTGTAGTCTGGGGGGGAATAGTTTTTCCTAGATACAGTACTTAGAGGACAGTTGAATGTGCAAAAAATGATTCTCTGTTGCTGGAAAGGGTAAGTATTAAACCATGTAAATATAATAAACGTGTCTATGACACTATACTGTGACTAGAGCCACCATTACTCCCCCATATATAGACCAAAGATAATAAAAAAAAAGGAAAAAATTCTCACTGATATAATAAATTGGACGTGTTTCGCTGTACCAGGCCACTTCCTCAAGCAGTAAGGAGGAAGCATCCACAGGTGCCATGAAACACATCCAGAAAACAATATCAGTGGGGGAGTAACAGTGGTTCTAGTCACATTATAGGTGATCAAAAGGTGTTGCTGGCATGCCCCTCATCCTGCTATGGATGCTGCAGGACAGAGCACGTAAATAGTTATGGTTGCCACCTTTTTGGCAAGGAGCCACTTGTTAGCAGGGCCGGTGCTAGGGTGTTTGGGGCCCCCCTGCAAACTATAAATTTGCGCCCTCCCTCCCTGTAGCAGTGACGCTTATACAAATAATGCTCCCTGTAGTAGTGCCGCTTATATACGTAGTGAACCCTGTATAAGTGTCGCTTATACACACAGGGTTGTACCAGGTTGTACCAGTGACCAGAGCCGGATTAAGAGCATGGGGGGCCCGGGGGGCACTTAAGACAGAGGGGCCCCTATTCATCAAGAGAAGGGAAGGGTGTTGTGTGTGTGTGTCACATACCAGCCACCGCACGATCACACTGCGCTCCTGTCCCCGGCAACCGCACAGACTGCTGAGCGATGGCTCAGCTCTCCAATCATGTATGAGTAAAGCAGCCTGCCGCTCAGCCATTGGGCAGACTACTTCAGTCATACATTATTGGACAGCTGAGCCGTCGCTCAGCTGTCCTGTCTGTACGGCTGCAGTGCGGACGAGAGCGCTGCACCACAGATCGGATCGGAAAAGAGAGATCCGATCTGTGGTGTGACAGGGGGCCCTTTTGGAAAGGGGGGCCCGGGGTACGTATCCCCGGGGTTCCCCCCTTAATCCGGCTCTGTCAGTGACACTTACACAGGTAACGCCCCCTGTAGCAGTGACGCTTACACACGTAACGTCTCCTGTAGCAGAGATGCTTACACACATAACGCCCCCTGTAGCAGTGATGCTTACACACATAACGCCCCCTGTAGCAGTGACACTTACACACATAACGCCCCCTGTAGCAGTGACACTTACACACATAATGCCCCCTGTAGTAGTGACGCTTACACAATACTCTCCCTGTAGTAGTGACGTTTACACACGTAACGCTCCCTGTACCAGTGACGTTTACACATGTAATGCCCCCTGTAGCAGTGATGCTTACACACAACACCCCCTGTAGCAGTGACACTTACACACGTAACGTCTCCTGTAGCAGAGATGCTTACACACATAACGCACCCTGTAGCAGTGATGCTTACACACGTAACGCCCCCTGTAGCACTGTCACAGGGGGGGAGAGGACGCTTTATGCTGCTGCGCCTGTCACACTCTAGGGCAGGCAGCGGCGCCGGCAGCAGCAGCTGGGACAGCAGCTCAGCACAGGGATGCAGAGTAGGGAGAGCGCATCTCTAGCCTGGCGCCTACCTGCTTTGCATCCCTTTGCTGAGTGGCCAGCGCCGGGCCTGCTTGTTAGATTACTAATATTTGGTGTCATATACGTGTATTAAGTTCTTTGTAAGGTTCTTGCATAGAGAACAGTAAGTAGAGACCCAAAGTGTAGGGACCTTGTAGGTACACTCTGAGGGAACTCTAATGTGAACCGGTATGTCAGGGCATATCAGAATCCAACTCAACTGTCTAAATCAGATGTTCTAGGTGCAGGGTCCTTAGTTTATGGATCCAATAGGCTTCCCTGGGGTATAGAATATTAAATCTATCTCCTTCTTCAGTTTTTGGGAACACCTCTAAAGGGGTGTGCGCCGGGCCATTTTTCGTGTTTTGTGTTTTGGATTTGGATTTCCTTCGTGTTTTGGATCTGGATTGGTTTTGCCAAAACTGCCCTTGCGGGTTTTGGTTTTGGATCTATATTTTTTTACAAAAATCATAAAAACAGCTAAAATTACAGAATTTTGGCCTGTTTTTGTTCCAACAGTTTTATTAACCTTAATAACATTCATTTCCACTCATTTCTAGTCTGTTTTGACCACCTCACCAACATAGGCCAAAGTCTGGCTAAGCAACAGAGCAGCGGCACAAACACAAGGCAGTTATTTCTGTTTAAAAATATTTTACAAATTAGTAATGTATTAGCAATAACCAATTAAACCAACTCGCAAGTACTATCAATAGAAAACAAACCAACACAGATGTTTCCTGGAAATCGTGTGTAGAATATCATTGCTCTAAAGTAGATACCAAACAGCAAAGAAAAAAACCCCGAAACATGTCTAAAATAGCAACAGTAGACATTGGCCCTCATTCCGAGTTGATCGCTCGCTAGCTACTTTTAGCAGCCGTACAAATGCATGGGGGAGTTTTTTTTTCGCTTTGCAGAAGTGCGAACGCCTGTGCAGCCGCGCGGCAGCAAACACTTTTTGTGCAGAACAAGACCAGCCCTATAGTTACTTATTCTGTGAGATGATTGCTGCGACGAGTGACACGGTAATGATGTCAGATACCCGCCCAGCAAACGCCCGGCCATGCCTGCGTTTTTCCAAACCCTCCCAGAAAACGGTCAGTTGACACCCAGAAACTCCCACTTCCTGTCAATCTCCTTGCGTTCGGCTGTGCGACTGAAAGTGTCGCTAGAACCAGTGCAAAACCACAAAGGACTTCCTACCCATACAACGCGCGTGCGCATTGCGGTGCATACGCAGCAAACAACGGCAGCTAGCAATCAACTCGGAATGAGGGCCATTGATGCCCCCTACACAAGCGCACGTGCCTATTCTCAGTGCCTAGTCTGTACCTCCCACCTGGGGACCCTGGGTCACTGATGACTGGCACTCTTTGCCCATGTAAAGCCCTAATCAATCAGCCATTTTGTCGAACAGCTCCCCAAAATCCCTCCAATCATAAAAAACAGCATTCCGTACCTGCGTAGTACAGTGCGGAATTCTTTTTAGACACACAGCTAAATATTGACCATGTTACAGTGCTGGTCGGATATGGGGGGTCATTCCAACCCATTTGTACGCAGTGGTTCATCGCTGCGGTGCGAATGGGTCGGCACTGTGCATGCGTTACGGCCGCATTGCGCATGTGCGGCGTTGCCCGGTGACGCCAGAATAAACAAAAAAGTGATCGCTAGCGCGATCGCAAGAAGATTGACAGTGGGGAGGCGTTCCGGGGCGTCTACTCTCGCAAGAAGATTGACAGTGGGGAGGCGTTCCGGGGCGTCTACTCACCATTTCCGGGTGTGGAGAACCAAACGCAGGCGTGTCCAGGCGTTTGGAGGGCGGATGTCTGACGTCAATTCCGGGACCTTCATCGCTGGATCGATCACACAGGGTAAGTAACTGCAGGGCTACTCTACTTCTGCACAAAACTTTTTTAGCATAGCAGGGCTACACAAGCGATCGCAGCCCTGCTATGCTATAATACACTCCCCCATAGACGGCGTCTAGTTGATCGCACAAGCAGGAAAAAATTTCTACGTGCGATCAACTCGGAATGACCCCCACAGTGCGGATCAGACACAGTGCAGGTTACAGTGCAAGTTGCAGTGTGGGTCAGATATAGTGCAGGTGGATACAGGACAGGTTGGATACAGTGTAGGTGGAATTCATTGTGGGTTGTATTTAGTGCAGGTCGCATACAGTGCGGGTTGGATACAGTGTGGGTTGAATACAGTGTAGGTCAGATATAGTGCAGGTTACAGATCGGATTGGATACAGTGCAGCTCAGAGTGCGGGTTGGATGTAGTGCAGGTTACAGTGCAGGTCTGATACAGTGTGCATTGGCTACAGTGCAAGGTCGGATACAATGCAAGATACAGTGCAGGTCAGATACAGTGTGGGATACAGTTCGGGTCGGACACAGTGCAGGTCGGAGTGTGGGTAGGAGGATACAGTGTGGGTTGGATACAGTGTAGGTTAGATACAGTACACGTCGGATATAGTGTGGAATACAGTATGGTTTGGATACAGTGCAGTTTACAGTGTGGGTCGGATACAGTGCAGGTCGGATCAGTGTGGGTTGGCTACAGTGCAAGGTCAGATACAGTGCGAGATACAGTGCAGGTCGAATACATCAGTAGTGCACTTACTGTGGCAGAGGATGTCGGTGTTGTCCTCAGTGCGGGGCTGTCAGCAGTGCAGGGGTGTCCTCAATGCAGGGGAGCCAGGGTGTGTCGGCAGTGTGAGGGTGCGTATCCTCAATGTGGGTATGTGGTAGTGTCGGCAGTGGGGGATGACGGCAGTGTCCTCAGTGCAAGGGTGTTGGTGGTGTTGGCAATGCGGGGTGCCGGCAGTGTCGCCAGTATAAGGGTGTCTCAATGTGGGAATGCTGGCTGTTGGCAGTGGGGGTTTCAGGAGCTGTCAGCAATGCGGGTGTCCCAGTGGTGTCCTCATTGCAGGGGTGCCGACAGTATCGGCAGTGCGGATGTTCCAGTGGTGTCTTCAGTGCAGGGGTGCTGACAGTGTCAGCAGTGCAGGTGTCCCAGTGGTGTCCTAAGTGCAGGGGGCCGACAGTGTCCTCATTGCAGGAGTGTCGGCAGTGCAGGTGTCCCAGTAGTGTCCTCAGTGCAGGGGTGCCGACAGTATCGGCAGTGCGGATGTCCCAGTGGTGTCCTCAGTGCAGGAGTGCAGTCAGTGTCCTCAATGCAGGAGTGCTGGCAGTGTCCCCAGTGCAGGGATGCCGGCAGTGCGGGGATGCCAGCAGTGTGGGAGTGTAGGGAGTGCGGGCGGCGGTGTCAGCAGTGCGGGCTGCGGTGTCGGCAGTGCGGGCGGCGGCGGTATTAGTACTGTGGTGGCATCCATCTTGCCCATTGTACCCTATGGGGACACGCTGATTGGCTGAGAGCCGTGACAGATGCTCTCTCAGCCAATCAGCGGTCTTCCATAGGTTACTATGGAGACCGGTGTCCAAGCCAAAACCTCAGGATCCAACAGCGGGATCCTAAGGTTTTGCCTTGTTTTCGGATCCGAGTCAGGTGCACAAAACTGAGCCTGACTCCGAACCGGGGTCAGATGTCAAAGTTCTAGGCGGTTCGGTTCTCAGAGAACCGAACCAGCTCATCCCTACTCTATACCAATGGCTGTCATACATTCAAACTTGTCCTGATTTATTTATTAGGTGTTACACACTATGTTGTAGACTCTTTCTTAAAGTGTTTCTGTGGTGCTTTAAGCCTCATTTTTAATTTCCTTTTAATGCAGTCTACATACTGAATTCCACACACACAGTACATATATATCAATGAAAGCAATGGTAGTATGGCGCCACATGCGAGTGCGAATAAACTACACAAATGGCCACTTTTTGACCAGGACAGATACTAATAATAAGATTTTACTTACCGATAAATCTATTTCTCATAGTCCGTAGTGGATGCTGGGGACTCCGTCAGGACCATGGGGAATAGCGGCTCCGCAGGAGACAGGGCACAAAAGCAAGCTTTTAGGATCACATGGTGTGTACTGGCTCCTCCCCCTATGACCCTCCTCCAAGCCTCAGTTAGGTACTGTGCCCGGACGAGCGTACACAATAAGGAAGGATCTTGAATCCCGGGTAAGACTCATACCAGCCACACCAATCACACCGTACAACTTGTGATTTGAACCCAGTTAACAGTATGATAACAATGAAGTAGCCTCTAAAAAAGATGGCTCACAACAATAATAACCCGATTTTTTGTAACAATAACTATGTACAAGTAATGCAGACAATCCGCACTTGGGATGGGCATCCACTACGGACTATGAGAAATAGATTTATCGGTAAGTAAAATCTTATTTTCTCTAACGTCCTAGTGGATGCTGGGGACTCCGTCAGGACCATGGGGATTATACCAAAGCTCCCAAACGGGCGGGAGAGTGCGGATGACTCTGCAGCACCGAATGAGAGAACTCCAGGTCCTCCTCAGCCAGGGTATCAAATTTGTAGAATTTTGCAAACGTGTTTGCCCCTGACCAAGTAGCTGCTCGGCAAAGTTGTAAAGCCGAGACCCCTCGGGCAGCCGCCCAAGATGAGCCCACCTTCCTTGTGGAATGGGCATTTACAGATTTTGGCTGTGGCAGGCCTGCCACAGAATGTGCAAGCTGAATTGTACTACAAATCCAACGAGCAATAGTCTGCTTAGAAGCAGGAGCACCCAGCTTTTTGGGTGCCTACAATATAAACAGCAAGTCAGACTTTCTGACTCCAGCCGTCCTGGAATTATATATATATATATATATATATTTTCAGGGCCCTGATAACGTCTAGCAACTTGGAGTCCTCCAAGTCCCTAGTAGCCGCAGGCACCACAATAGGTTGTTTCAGGTGAAACGCTGACACCACCTTAGGAAGAAACTGGGGACGAGTCCGCAGTTCTGCCCTGTCCGAATGGAAAATCAAATATGGGCTTTTGTAAGACAAAGCCGCCAATTTTGACAATCGCCTGGCCGAGGCCAGGGCCAACAGCATGGTCACTTTCCATGTGAGATATTTCAAATCCACAGATTTGAGTGGTTCAAACCAATATGATTTGAGGAATCCCAACACTACGTTGAGATCCCACGGTGCCACTGGAGGCACACAAGGGCTGTATATGCAATACTCCCTTGACAAACGTCTGGACTTCAGGAACTGAAGCCAATTCTTTCTGGAAGAAAATCTATAGGGCCGAAACTTGAACCTTAATGGACCCCAATTTGAGGCTCATAGACACTCCTGTTTGCAGGAAGTGCAGAAATCGACCTAGTTGAAATTTTTTCGTGGGGCCTTCCTGGCCTCACCCACGCAACATATTTTTACCACATGTGGTGATAACGTTGTGCGGTCACCTCCTTCCTGGCTTTGACCAGGGTAGGTATGACCTCTTCCGGAATGCCTTTTCCCTTAGGATCCGGCGTTCAAACCGCCATGCCGTCAAACGCAGTCGCGGTAAGTCTTGGAACAGACAAGGTCCCTGCTGGAGCAGGTCCTTTCTTAAAGGCCGATGCCACGGTTCCTCTTGGAACAGACATGGTACTTGCTGAAAGCAAATCCCTTCTTAGCTCCCGAGGCCATTAGTCCTCTGTGAGCATCTCTTGAATTTCCGGTTACCAAGTCCCTCTTGGCCAATCCGGAGCCACGAGTATAGTTCTTACTCCTCTATGTCTTATAATTCTCAATACCTTGGTTATGAGAAGCAGAGGAGGGAACACATACACCGACTGTTACACCCACGGTGTTACCAGGACGTCCACAGCTATCGCCTGAAGGTCTCGTGACCTGGCGCAATACCTGTCCCATTTTTTGTCCGGGCGGGACGCCATCATGTCCACCTTTGGTCTTTCCCAACGGTTCACAATCATGCGGAAAACTTCCCGATGAAGTTCCCACTCTCCCGGGTGGAGGTCGTGCCTGCTGAGGAAGTCTGCTTCCCAGTCGTCCACTCCCGGAATGAACACTGCTGACAGTGCTATCACATGATTTTCCGCCTAGCGAAAAATCCTTGCAGTTTTGCCACTGCCCTCCTGCTTCTTGTGCCGCCCTTTCTGTTTACGTGGGCGACTGCCGTGATGTTATCCCACTGGATCAATACCGGCTGACCTTGAAGCAGAGGTCTTGCTAAGCTTAGAGCATTATAAATTTGCTCTTAGCTCCAGTATATTTATGTGGAGAGAATTCTCCAGACTTGATCACACTCCTTGTGTGACTGCTCCCCAGCCTCTCAGGCTGGCCTCCGTGGTCACCAGCATCCAATCCTGAATGCCGAATCTGCGGCCCTCTAGAAGATGAACACTCTGTAATCACCACAGGAGAGACACCCTTGTCCTTGGATATAGGGTTATCCGTTGATGCATCTGAAGATGCGATCCGGACCATTTGTCCATCAGATCCCACTGAAGAGTTCTTGCGTGAAATCTGCCGAATGGAAGCGCTTCGTAATAAGCCACCATTTTTACCAGGACTCTTGTGCAATGATGCACTGACACTTTTCCTGGTTTTAGGAGGATCCCGATTTGCTCGGATAACTCCCTGGCTTTCTCCTCTGGGAGAAACACCTTTTCCTGGACTGTGTCCAGAATCATCCCTAGGACCAGCAGACGTGTCGTCGGAACAACTGCGGTTTTGGAATATTTAGAATCCACCCGTGCTGTCGTAGAACTACTTGAGATAGTGCTACTCCGACCTCCAACTGTTCTCTGGACCTTGTTCTTATCAGGAGGTCGTCCATTTTCTTTGAAGACGAATCCTCCTTTCGGTCATTACCTTGGTAAGGACCCGGGGTGCCTTGGACAATCCAACGGCATCGTCTTGAAACTGATAGTGACAGTTCTGTACCACGAACCTGAGGTACCCTTGGTGAGAAAAGGCAAATTTTTGGGACATGGAGGTAAGCATCCCTGATGTCCCGGGACACCATATAGTCCCCTTGTTCTTTGCTATCACTGCTCTGAGTGACTCCATCTGGATTTGAACCCTTGCAAGTGTTCAAATTTTTCAGATTTAGAATAGGTCTCACCTAGCCTTCAGTACCACCATATAGTGTGGAGTAATACCCCTTTCCTTGTTGTCGGAGGGGTAATTTTATTATCACCTGCTGGGAATACAGCTTGTGAATTGTTTTCAATACTGCCTCCCTGTCGGAGGGAGACATTGGTACAGCAGACTACAGGAACCTGCGAGGGGGGAAACCTCTCGACATTCCAATCTGTACCCCTTGGATACTACTTGTAGGATCCAGGGGTCCTGTACGGTCCCAGCGTCATGCTGAGAACTTGGTAGAAGCGGTGGAGGGCTTCTGTTCCTGGGAATGGGCTGCCTGCTGCAGTCTTCTTCCCTTTCCTCTATCCCTGGGCAGATATGACTCTTATAGGGACGAAAGGACTGAGGCTGAAAAGACGGTGTCTTTTTCTGCAGAGATGTGACTTAGGGTAAAAAACGGTGGATTTTCCAGCAGTTGCCCTGGCCACCAGGTCCCATGGACCGACCCCAAATAACTCCTCCCCTTTATACGGCAATACATCTTTGTGCCGTTTGGAATCTGCATCACCTGACCACTGTCGTGTCCATAAACATCTTCTTGCAGATATGGACATCGCATTTACTCTTGATGCCAGAGTGCAAATATCCCTCTGCGCATCTCGCATATATAGAAATGCATCCTTTTAAATGCTCTATAGTCAATAAAATACTGTCCCTGTCAAAGGTATCAATATTTTTAGTCAGGGAATCCGACCAAGCCACCTCAGCTCTGCACATCCAGGCTGAGGCGATCGCTGGTCGCAGTATAACACCAGCATGTGTGTGTATACTTTTTAGGATATTTTTCAGCCTCCTATCAGCTGGCTCCTTAAGTACGGCCCTATCCGTAGATGGTACCGCCACTTGTTCTGATAAGCGTGTGAGCGCCTTATCCACCCTGAGGGGTGTTTCCCACCGCGCCTTAACTTCTGGCGGGAAAAGGTATACCGCCAATAATTTTCTATCGGGGGAAACCCACGCATCATCACACACTTCATTTAATTTATCTGATTCAGGAAAAACTGCAGGTAGTTTTTTCACCTCACACATAATACCCTTTTTTGTGGTACTTGGAGTATCAGAAATATGTAACACCTCCTTCATTGCCCTTAACGTGTGGCCCTAAAAGAAAATACGTTTGTTTCTTCACCGTCGACACTGAAATCAGTGTCCGTGTCTGGGTCTGTGTCGACCGACTGAGGTAAATGGGCATTTTACAGCCCCTGACGGTGTTTGAGACGCCTGGACAGATACTAATTTGTTCGCCGGCCCTCTCATGTCGTCAACCGGCTTGCAGCGTGTTGACATTGTCACGTAATTTCCATAAATAAGCCATCCATTCCGGTGTCGACTCCCTAGAGAGTGACATCACCATTACAGGCAATTTGCTCCGCCTCCTCACCAATATTTTCCTCATACATGTCGACACACACGTACCGACATACAGCACACACATAGGGAATGCTCTGATAGAGGACAGGACCCACTAGCCCTTTGGGGAGACAGAGGGAGAGTTTGCCAGCACACACCAAAACGCTATAATTATCCAGGGACAACCTTTATATAAGTGTTCCTTTTATAGCATTTTAATATATATACATATCGCCAAATCAGTGCCCCCCCTCTCTGTTTTAACCCTGTTTCTGTAGTGCAGTGCAGGGGAGATCATGGGAGCCTTCCCACCAGCCTTTCTGTGAGGGAAAATGGCGCTGTGTGCTGAGGAGAATAGGCCCCGCCCCCTTTTCGGCGGGCTTCTTCTCCGGAGTTTTAGATATCTGGCAGGGGTTAAATACATCCATATAGCCTCAAGGGCTATATGTGATGTATTTTTCGCCACACAGGTATTATACATTGCTGCCCAGGGCGCCCCCCCCCAGCGCCCTGCACCCTCCGTGACCGCTGTGTGAAGTGTGCTGACAACAATGGCGCACAGCTGCAGTGCTGTGCGCTACCTGATGAAGACTGAGAGTCTTCTGCCGCCTGGTTCCGGACCTCTTCATCTTCAGCATCTGCAAGGGGGGTCGGCGGCGCGGCTCCGGGACGAACCCCAGGGCGAGCCCTGTGTTCCGACTCCCTCTGGAGCTATGTCCAGTAGCCTAAGAATCCAATCCATCCTGCACGCAGGTGAGTTGAAAATCTCTCCCCTAAGTCCCTCGATGCAGTGAGCCTGTTGCCAGCAGGACTCACTGAAAATAAAGAACCTAAAAACTTTTTCTAAGCAACTCTTTAAGAGAGCCACCTAGATTGCACCCTTCTCGGCCGGGCACAAAAACCTAACTGAGGCTTGGAGGAGGGTCATAGGGGGAGGAGCCAGTACACACCATGTGATCCTAAAAGCTTGCTTTTGTGCCCTGTCTACTGCGGAGCCGCTATTCCCCATGGTCCTGACGGAGTCCCCAGCATCCACTAGGACGTTAGAGAAATAGGGTGTCAGCTAGCCCCTAAGTATCTAGCACAGGTAAAATGCTACTTAGAAGATGTAGAGGTGGAGGGATAGGGGTGTCAGCGACCCACGGTATCTGATTAGCTATAGCTGAAGAAATAATATGTTTTAAACACTCAAAAAGGAGGTAAGACCTGGTCAACGCCTTCAGGGCCCGACCGCGTGGAGATAATTGACAACTCACTTCCGGTATCGACAAATGCCTGGATTGGCCGTGCTGCAATCTGGAGGGTCACCTGGAACCAGGAGGGCACAGACGAACCCTTGCTTCCGACTCAGCTGTAGGCTGGTTGCCCCGATTTCCCTGCTCCTCACTCCATAGGCTCAGGCTATTTAGTACAGTCCTTTCGGATGTGACCCTGTTCCCCGCACTCATAGCAGATGACCGGATTGGTCCGGGCCCCCGTTTCCGGAGATAGACGGGTCCGGGGTCTTGGAACTGGTCGAGTCTCTCGGTCTAAGGGCTTAGCCATTTTCTCCAGTGCAGCATATCTCTCCATTGCGGCGGCTTGGTCCTCCATATTTTTAGGGTCAGCCTGGAGAACCCACCTCTGCATGCCTCTGTCTAAGACCCGCACACAGTGGTCTATGGCTACGGTCTCCACCACTTCAGCGGCTGTATTCCTCTCCGGCTGAAGCCAAGACCTCGCCATTTTTAGAAGTTCAGCCAGCTGGTTTCGAGAATACTCCATTGCGGTCCAACATGAGTCCTGGAACCACTGGGCTTTGCAGGCCTTGGTTACGCCGATGCGACCCAGTATGGCAGCTTTAAGCTGTAAATAGGTGGATGCCTGGTCTGCCGGGAGGTCATGGTACGTTTTCAGGGAATCCCCCGTCAAATATGGGGCCAGCTTATTCACCCAGCTATCCTCTGACCATCCCAGGCATGCGGCCGCACGTCAAAGGTCCCCAGGTAGGCTTCTACATCGTCTGAGGGACACATCTTTTGCAATGGCCTAGGCTCCTGGTGATGCTGTTGCAGGATACCCACTTCATCACGAATCAGGTGCAAGGTTTCCTGCTGAGCCTGTACTTGTGTTTGGAGAAGCTGCATCTGGGATTGTTGCCCTGCAGCCACATTAGTTATGGCCCTTAACAACTCCTCCATGGTAGACGGGACGGATGCACGATATATGAACCTCGCGTCCCTTAACATATACCACCAAATCACAATTCACCAAAAAAAAAAAAAAAAAAAAAAGCTTTTTTTTTTTTTTTCAAACAATTGACACACACCCTGGCTGTTTATTAACCTGACCAGAGGAAGTTTGCAGAGTCTGTGGAGATTGTCACGGCTCCGGTGGCTCCTGCAGCCGCTGAATTCCCGCTGCGCTTGGTGCATCCAGCAGGGGGTCCCTGTTTGGGCGCCAGTTTGTAACAAGCAACCTTCCACCAGAGAAGACGCTGACGCAGTTGTAGGGAAAAGCAGTCTGTTCACTTCCACAGCACAGTAAACAGGTCTTTATCACAGCAATTTTACCGGTTACCTTAACCAGGCACCTGTCTACAAACAGCATATACACAAATCTCAGGCTCCCTGTCTCTAACCCACTGGCCCGCCCTCTATCGCGTGGCCACTTGTTGGCATCAGGAGCCCTGAGCCCTTGCCCTAACAAGCTTTATAAAAGTATGGCACAGGTGTGCCTGATTGCTGGGAGCTCTTGCTCCAAAACCTGGACTGGATCTGCATGGATGGTAGCCTGCCCACTCTCTCTCTCTCCCATCCAAACCCCAGGGACCGAAAACCGGCCGTGCTAAGGCCGAATGACAACCTGCTGTGTCCTAACACCTCCCTGGGGCTTCCTCTTGGTCCAGTCCTAAACCCAGGTCAACTTAGCCTGGGATACCCGAACTGTTGTGCCCTGGCCCTGTCCTGCAAACACCCGGAGTGATATCCGGACTGGACTGCCACAACAATATATATATATATATATATATATATGTGTGTGTGTGTGTGTATATATATATATATATATATATATACAAATTGCAATGCCTGGCACTACCGGTCCTCCCTTATAAAATAGCCTGGGTGCCCTCCGTAGTAGATTTGTAGTAGTCAGAGAAAGAAATGGCGTCACTCCAGGTCTTGTACCAATAATAAAAGTGTATTTTGTAGTAAACAAATCACATCAGTGTTCCAACGTTTCGGGGGCCCGTAGCCCCTTTGTCAAGGTGTCACGCCTCTGATAACTATATATATATATATATATATAAATATATATATATATATATATTGGTAGATGCTCAATTAGCTTAGTGATATCATTCAGGTGCTCGAAAGGGAGGGGTATTTCTAAGCAAGAAAAAAAGGCATTTGTTTCCCCCAGTACCCTGAATGATAACCGTAACCAGATATAAATTCCACATAATAATAGAATATAAATTTGTATTACAATCAGTGAACAAGTTTGTAGTAAAGCTTTCAAGAATTATCAACGATAAGAGCAGCTGATGCGGTCTTTTGACATGTTAAATTGATGCAGGAATTACTAATTGTGCTCATGAAGAATAACACAAAAGGGTTAGTGTTGAGGTAGTTAACAAACTTGGCTAACTTCTCATATCCTTTCCATATGAAAAATTCCATAGAGGACCAGGCTTGCAGCAAACTCGCCACCCCAGATAAGCCTCTCCTCAAAGTGGCCCATATAGAAGTTAGCAATCTTGGTACATATCCAGTCTCTAAGTAATAACTAATGGAAATGAAAATAAGAATAAACTCATTCTGTCTTCTCTGGGTTACATAATCTGTATGAAAATAGTGGCTCACCACATGCAAACCTAATTTGTGCAGTATACTGGTGTATAATAAAGTGACTTCACAGGTCATGAGTAAATATATCTGGGTTGCCAAACTACAACTTGTACCAATTGCAAAAAATGGGTGGTATCTCAAATGTGTGACCAAAAGGAAACAGCCTGAGCTTGGAGATGGGAGTCGTAGAAAGAGAGCACCTATACCAGATATACTGTAATGCGACATCCAGAAGGATCAGTAATGGAATCTTGGGGAAGTGATAATACATATGTGTCCTCATACATCATTGCTGCGCGCCAGGTCCCATGAGAATCTGCTAAAGTTGTGCATCTTTTGTGCGTCTCTATTGCTGAAACAGTGTCTTAGGGGAACATTTACTAAGCAGTGATAAGAGCGGAGAAGTGAGCCAGTGAAGAACTTTCCCCATCAACCAATCAGCAACTCTGTATCATTTTATAGTAATCAAATTATAGATGTTACATCAGTGCTGATTGGTTGCCATGGGCAACTTCTCCACTGGCTCACTTCTCCGCTCTTATCGCTGCTTAGTAAATGTACCCCTCAGTCACAATGTGACTACGACGCACCAGGAGACTGTGCTGATTAATTTGGCATGCAACACTTTTATATCTGTGAGCAACTGAATCTCTGAGTCTGTACATGAAGTGCTACAATGCAGTGGCCAAGGCTTTTTTCCATACCAAGCTCCATTATGTTTTCATACACATGCTCAGTCGCACACAGACATACAGTAGAATTGTCACATAACAGATTAATCACAGTCTCTCTGTGCACCGAAGTCACATATGTTGTCACTATGGGATGTATTTACTTAACCTTGGATGGAGATAAAGTCACGGGAGATAAAGTACCAGCTAATCAGCTCCTGTCATTTTTCAAACACAGCCTGTGGCATATCAGTTAGGAGGCGATCCAGCGTTATCTCCAATGACTTTATCTCCATCCAAGGCTTAGTAAATAGACCCCTAAGATAATTTTTTCTAAAAAAAAAAAAGATGCCTAATGCTAGCAGAGTTGCATGGGACATGGTGGCTCACTCGTGCCAGGCATATCACGCTGCATGGCATATAGAGACTAGAGACTCATCTGTAGGTGGGAGTTATAGGATGAATGGGATGTAGAAAATCATAAACCTCTTTGGACATCCCCCCCTGCAGAACAACCAGAAGTTAGTAATACTTTTAGTGCTAGATGGAATTTTTACGTTTGCTCTGTGTCACAAACAAGTCTATTCTCCCCTGCCGATTTCTCATTACATGCATACTACATCAGATCTGCCAGCTTCTCATTCAACATTCCTGAACCCAATACTGACCAGATCCAGACTCCAGGTTTACAGACAAAACAAAGCGTGACAATCTGATTCTAGTATTGATAAAATATTTTATCACTAGCAATACGCCTCCTTGAGGTAACCTCTCTATTATGCATAATCAATCCTCTAGTATTGAGATCTCTTATGTATATCGTTTGAATTTTCACATATTCTGATATTAATTTCCAATGTAGTTTGGAAGAATGTATCTGTTTGTATACTTTTACTGTTTATCTGGAAAAATTGTGATTTCAGTTTCAATTTATTGTGGTTAGTTGCAAGAATCCGGTATACGCCATATAAAAGGCCAAGTTTTAAATTTACAGAATTAGAATTTATTTTAACTGTTTATAGAATCCAATCGTTTTGTGCATTGCTTTTGTAGGAAAAATAGGATTTTAATACCTACCGGTAAATCCTTTTCTCTTAGTCCGTAGAGGATGCTGGGGTCACATCAAGAACCATGGGGTATAGACGGGATCCACAGGAGACATGGGCACTTTAAGACTTTCAAAGGGGTGTGAACTGGCTCCTCCCTCTATGCCCCTCCTCCAGACTCCAGTTATAGGAACTGTGCCCAGGGAGACGGACATTTAGAAGAAAAGGATTTATTGTTAAACTAAGGTGAGATACATACCAGCTCACACCTCAAGCACGCCGTACAACATGGCATTTAACACAACGCAAGTCAACGACATGAACATTATCAGCAACAGGCTGACAATAAACGTAACACAACATGTGTGTAACCACAACTAACAACTGCAGATACAGTATGCACTGGGACGGGTGCCCAGCATCCTCTACGGACTAAGAGAAAAGGATTTATCGGTAGGTATTAAAATCCTATTTTCTCATACGTCCTAGAGGATGTTGGGGTCACATCAAGAACCATGGGGTTATACCAAAGCTCTAGAACGGGCGGGAGAGTGCGGATGACTCTGCAGCACCGATTGACCAAACATGAGGTCCTCACTAGCCAGGGTATTAAACTTGTAGAACTTCGCAAAGGTGTTTGAACCCGACCAAGAAGCCGCTCGGCAAAGTTGTAATGCCGAGACCCCCCGGGCAGCCGCCCAGGAAGAGCCCACCTTTCTGGTAGAATGGCCTTCACCGATTTCGGTAACGGCAATCCAGCCGTAGAATGAGCCTGCTGAATCGTATGACAGATCCAGCGCGCAATAGTCTGCTTGGAAGCAGGAGCCCCAATTTTATTGTGAGCATACAGGACAAACAGAGCCTCTGTTTTCCTAAACTGAGCCGATCTGGCAACATAAATTTTCAAAGCTCTTACTACATCGAGAAACTTCGATTCCAGCAAGGCGTCAGTAGCCACTGGCACCACAATAGGTTGGTTCAAGTGGAATGACGAAACCACTTTTGGCAGAACCTGCTGACGAGTCCTCAACTCTGCTCTATCTTCATGGAAGATCAAATAAGGGCTCTTGTGAGACAAGGCCGCCAATTCAGACACCCGCCTTGCGGATGCCAAGGCCAACAGCATGACCACTTTCCAACTAAGGAATTTCAACTCTACCTTCTGTAAAGGTTCAAACCAATGAGATTGAAGGAATTGCAACACCACGTTAAGATCCCATGGTGCCACAGGGGGCACAATGGGAGGTTGGATGTGCAACACGCCTTTCACGAAGGACTGAACTTCTGGAAGGGAGGCCAATTGTTTTTTGGGGAAAAACGATAAAGCTGAAATTTGAACTTTAATTGAGCCCAACTTTAGGCCTGCATCCACACCGGCTTGTAGAAAATGGAGAACACGTCCTAACTGAAAATCTTCCGTAGGAGCCTTCTTGGATTCACACCAAGACACGTATTTTCTCCAAATACGGTGGTAATGTGTAGACATTACTCCTTTCCTGGCCTAAATAAGAGTGGGAATAACTTCACTGGGAATACCCTTTCGGGCTAGGATCTGGCGTTCAACCGCCAAGCCGTCAAACGTAGCCGCGGTAAGTCGTGATACATGCACGGCTGTAACAGATCCTCTCGTAGAGGAAGAGGCCAGGGATCTCTTATGAGTAATTCCTGAAGATCTGGAAACCAAGCCCTCCTTGGCCAGTTCGGAACCATGAGGATCGCCTGAACCTTTGTTCTTCTTATGATCTTTAGCACCTTTGGAATGAGTGGTAGCGGAGGGAACACGTACACCGACTGGAACACCCATGGTGTCACCAGCGCGTCCACTGCTATTGCTTGAGGATCCCTCGACCTAGAACAATATCTCTGAAGTTTCTTGTTGAGGCGAGATGCCATCATGTCTATTTGAGGAATTTGCCAAAGACTTGTCACTTCTGCAAAGACCTCTTGATGAAGACCCCACTCTCCTGGATGTAGATCGTGTCTGCTGAGAAAGTCTGCTTCCCAGTTGTCCACTCCTGGAATGAAGATCGCTGACAGAGCGCTTGTATGTCTTTCCTCCAAGCGGAGAACTTTTGCGGTCTCTGCCATTGCCGCCCTGCTCTTTGTTCCGCCCTGGCGGTTTATGTGCACTACTGCTGTTATATTGTCCGACTGTATTAGGACGGGCAGGTTGCGAAGAAGACGTTCCGCTTGAAGAAGGCCGTTGTAAATGGCCCTTAACTCCAGGACGTTTATGTGTAGACAAACTTCCTGGCTTGACCATTTTCCCTGGAAGGTTTCCCCCTGCGTGACTGCTCCCCAGCCTTGGAGACTCGCATCCGTGGTTACTAGGATCCAGTCCTGGATCCTGAACCTGCGTCCCTCTAGGAGGTGAGAGTTGTGCAGCCAACACAGGAGTGAGATTCTGGTCTTTGAGGACAGGATTATTTTCCGGTGCATGTGCAGATGGGATCCGGACCACTTGTCCAATAGGTCCCACTGAAACACTCTGGCATGGAATCTGCCAAACTGAATGGCCTCGTAGGCCGCCACCATCTTTGCCAGCAATTGAGTGCATTGATGAATTGATACTCTCGCTGGTTTCAGAATTTGTTTGACCAAACTCTGAATTTCCAGAGCCTTCTCTTCTGGAAGAAAAACTCTCTGTAATTCCGTGTCCAGAATCATTCCAAAAAACAACAGCCGCTTCGTCGGATTCAACTGTGACTTCGGCAAGTTTAGGAGCCAACCATGTTGTTGCAGAACTGTCAGGGAGAGCGCAATGTCCTGTTCCAGCCTGTCTTTGGATCTCACCTTTATCAGGAGATCGTCCAGGTAAGGAATAATTGTGACTCCTTGCTTGCGAAGGAGAACCATCATTTCCACCATTACCTTGGTGAAAATCCTCGGAGCCGTGGACAGACCAAACGGCAACGTCTGAAATTGGTAATGACAATCCTGAATAGCAAACCTCAGGTAAGCCTGATGCGGAGGATATATGGGGACATATAAGTAGGCATCCTTTATGTCGACCGACACCATGAAATCCCCTTCCTCCAGACTGGAGATCACTGCTCGGAGAGAATCCATCTTGAATTTGAATTTCTTAGGTAAAGATTGAGGGACTTTAGGTTCAGAATTGGTCTGCCCGAGCCGTCCGGTTTCGGGACCACAAACAGGCTTGAATAAAAGGCTTCTCCCTGTTGTGACGGGGGAAACCTGACAATGACTTGATTCAGACACAACTTTTGTATTGCATCGCATACTACCTCCATGTTCGGAAGTGAAGCTGGTAAGGCTGATTTGAAAAAACGTCGAGGGGGAACGTCTTGAAAGTCCAGTTTGTACCCCTGGGACACTATTACTAAAATCCATGGGTCTAGGGCCGAACGAG